>NC_140496.1:63649765-63924765 GCF_964271855.1 Acomys minous
GTTCCAGGTAGCCCATCAGAAGTGATCACTCAGATATAGGTTAGAGCCAATTGAAAGTGTTTATTCCAGTTAGCTGGGAACTCATGCAAGTGTTTGGGGATATAGTTGTGGTTCCAGTGTTTATGAAGGCAGAAACCATGTCACGGTATCTCACTTGATGCCTTGGGGGTAATGGGCTTTGTGAAAGCAAGCAATTTGGCAGAAGCTAAAATAAGCTGTTAGTTCTAGGGGGTTCCACACAAACTGGCAGCTTAACATAAACTAAGAGAAGTTAGCTGTAGAAGTTCTCAACACAAACAGGTTAGGACAACCTGTCCCTGGGTTTCTAGAAGAGATTTGCACAATTTTCCATGGGATTCTCCATTAAGGAAATCAAGTTCAAGTTAAACTTGGAATGGCCTTAGCAAGAATATAAGATGGAGGACCTTTTGCTTTATATTACTCTGTCACATTTAACACTGATTCTATGGTCAAGTGTCAAATCATTGACTCATTCAGTTCTAGGAGGGCAGAGTTGATCTTAAGGACAAGTAGCTTGGTTGAGCTTATTCTATGATGTAGTTGGCCATGCAGTTGAGGATTCAGTGTCTCCCTGTTAGCTCAGTAATGATGAGAATTAGTAGTTTGCTTTGTTCTGGAAGAGGTGGTCATCAATGGGGACCAGATAAACAGAGACTATTAGCAACTATCTGATCTGTGTCTTCTTTCCTTTGATATTCATTCTCTTTCATTTTCTCTCTTCTCCTTTCTCTTTTCTTTCTTTCACACCATTTCCCTGTTCTATCAAGTACTATTACCCACTCTCTCCAATTTCTTTCAGTCATTATCCCTAACTACTTAATTTACATAATTTCTTCTTTAACAATAGATGTTCACGCATGCATTCCAGGGCATTGGCATCTAGCTCCCATAAGTTCTTCCTCATCCTTCCCTCCTACCTTAGAGCAATGGGGATGCAGAACCGGCTGAAACTTAGGCCCAGGAACTGACCTGCCACTTCACAGCATCTGTATTTTCTATGCATAGAACTTAAGAGGCTTCTGTGGGAAGATCCAGAAATCTTCACAGTCACTTAGCAGGGGCTCTGCCTCCTGCAGCCCTTTTGTTGATAAAAGTGGGCAAAGCCATATCCTAAAAGGGTTTTGAAATATATTCAGCTTTCTACTCATTCAACTCAGGTCATAAAGTATGAGATAATCCCTAATGATCAATGTTGAGGTGCCTATGGCAGTTGCACTGGCTGTTCCTGACCTTACTTGGGTCATGACCAGAATTGGAATTTGTTTGACCTTTTTCTATTATTGACTAAGGCAAATATGAGCTCTTGACTCTTCTTTGTTATAGGTATATACCTGGGGGATAATATAGACCAGTACACATAAAGTTGGAGTGTTACTTTCCAGTGATCCAGAGAAGCCACAATTTAGTCAACCTATTAGTACAAATAAGCCACTCTGAAAGGGACACAAAAGAACAGGTGTCCACCCAAAAGAGTTTCCCATATCTATTTTTTCTGAATTCCTGCATCCAGGTTTGAAGTGAATGGGGCTCTGGTCAGTCTTGTCTTTCAGGGGTCTGAGATTCAAGTGACATTATCTTCAGTAGCCTTTTTTTTTCAAGCAATGACACAAGCTACTGTGTAGGGTCCCTTCCAGATAGGCTCCAAGGTCCAGGAAGGGATCCTTTTCATCCAAACTAAGTGCCACTGTTGGAACTGGTGGGCAGGTTTGGAGGCAGGAGATGGCAGTAACTCTAACCCTTTACAGTCCAGAAAAATGACCTGGCAACCTTCCTGCAAAGCCTGAAATGACTTGAGAAAGGAGTGATTAGAGATTTATGTCTGGGGGATATTTTGGAGTTTTGAGGAATGGGAGGTGGTCTCTCAAACATAACTGCAAAAGGAATAATACCCATCCCTTGAACAAGGCAAATGGAAGGAGGTTGGCCCAAGTTTTCACCAATTCCCAGCATCAATTTGATCAGAGTCTCCTTATGAGTCCTATCTATCCTTTATACTGTATTCTATACTAATAAGGTAAATTTCAGTTAATATTGATAATTTTGTCAGATTTTGAGTCACTTTGGCCATGAATACAGAGCTTCTGTCAAACCCCAAAGCTAGAGGTAGTTCAAATCTAGGAATTACAGCCTAAAGAAGTTTCTTAATAACTATTGAAGCAGTCTCTGCTGGGATGGAACAGGCCCCCACCCATCCTGGGAAAGTGTCTAAAAAACACCAGAAAAGATTTATACTGAAAACAATAGGCCAGATTTCAGTAAAGTCCAACTCCTGATGTTCTTCCAAGCTAATTTTCTGGAGCCTGGACCCCTTGCAAGCTATTTCTTCCCTCTTACAGGCTTACCTCAGCACACGTGGCACACATAAAGGTTCTGTCTTTAATCAGGCTTCTCAAATTTGCAATGTAATGCCTGAGTCTGAGGAACCCAGCCCCTTTCATGACTCCCAGGTGGGTGTCTTGGTGGAAATATCCATAGTCAGTCATTTTCTTTATATGCTTCTACAGTAGTAGGTTTCCGCATGATTTTTTTAAATGGCCTTTAGTGTTATTTGTCTTTCACTATATTCCCTCCTTTACATGCCTCATCCATCCTCCTCTCCATTTCATCCTCCTGTTAGATTTTCCCTGTTATCTCTCGCTAAGATATTATATTTCCCCTATTTTCTACCCCATACTCCTTTAATGGGTACCTAACCACTGTGGGTATTCAACTGTGACATGAACATTGAAGGCCTAGAAGTGAACATCCACATGTTAAGGGAAAAAAACAATATTTGACTCTAGATGATAATCCTTTATTAGGCATATAATTGCTAACTGCTAAGGGGTCTTCTATTGTAAAATATCTGTAAACCTTCTATTGCTCTCAAAGCAGATTCTAAAAAAAACTGATTTATTATAAAAACAAGTTTTACTTTTCTACAGTTAACAATATTTAATCAGGTACTGTTATGTTAAAGTCCTAACTTTCTTTTCAAGCAGTTTTAGCCTGGCTGCTCACAATAGTCAGAGCCAAGCTCTCTCACTATCTCAAGCCTTTGGTCAGATGCCTTCTTGCAGCATCCTTTGTGGGAAAAGGTTTTCCATTGTATGTTTCATTAGGGCTGAACTCAAAGTGAGAAATAGAGAGAAAAGCAACTTTAGGAGAAAATACAGATTTCAAAGTAGTTTTTTAGGCAAAATTAGACATGGGCCATAGAAAACATTTAAGGGCAGTGCTGATCAGCTGTAAATCTTTGGAACTTTGTCAAGAAGAGCCTCTGCAACTTGTCCTCATGTCTACGACACTTGCATTCTTCTACATGGGGCCATCCAGTTAGATTGGCACCATTTGTTCAAATGCTGTTTTTTTTCTTTTTTCTTTTCTTTTTTTAAATTTATTTTATTTTATTTTTTATTTTTAGCCACTGTGTAATTTTAGCTTCTTTGTCAAAAATTTGTGTGGACTTCTTCTGGGTCTTCAGTTCTACTTTCTTAATCAATCTGTTTGGTTTTATGCTAACCATGATGCTTTTATCAATAAAGTTCTGAAATACAACTTGAAATTTGAGGTGGTGATATCTCCACTAGGTTATTATACTCTGCCGGGTTGTTCAAGCTATCCTGATTTTTTTGTGTTTCCACGTAAAGTTGAAAATTGTCCTTTGAAGTTCTGCAAAGAATTGTGTTGAAATTCTGATAGGGATTCAATGAATCTGTAGATTTCTCTTGATAGGACAGTCATTCTCACAGAAATTCTCACAATCTGCCACCAAATCCATGAGTGTGGGGATCTTTCCATCTTTTGGTGTCTACTTTGGTTGCATCCTTTAGCGTTTTAAAGTTTTGATTTTATAAGTCTTTTTCATGGCTGGTTATAGTTCTCCCAAGATATTTTATTTTATTAAGATCATTTTTCTTTTTACTTCTGAATATAATTACAACTTTTCTCTCTTCCTTTCCTCCAAACCTAACCACATACCATTTTTTCTCTCTTTCAAATTCATTGCCTCTTTGACATTGTTATTGCATGCATATATGTATATATTATATATTCCTAAATATAATGTGCTCAGTCCATATAAGTCTAGCTTTATTTATGTTTTCCAGAGGTGAGCATTTAGCATTGGAAAACCAATTGGGAAAGGCTATTTGTCCCACTCCCAGCACTCCTTTATATAGGACTAAGGCCTCCTGGGGTTTTCCCTGTCCACTTTGAATGTCCAGTGGTCTCATCCTCTTTCAGCTCCTATTCGGGCAGTAAGGTCTGAGTTTATAGGTGTAGTGCCTCATATTACTATACCTCACAGCAAAGTCCCTGATCTTTTGCCTCTAACATTAATCGTTCTGCCCTTCTTTAACAGTGTTTCCTGAGCCTTAGGTGTGGGAGTGTTTTGTAGATGTATCCATTGGGACTGGGTTTCACATCTCTGCATTATTTATTGGTTTTGGTTTTCTGTATTGCTTTCCACTTACTACAAAGAGAATTTTTCTTGATGGATGCTGAAGACTACATGTATCTCTGCGTATAAGAACAAATATTAACAGTTATCAGGGGTTGTGCTGGCTAAGTAGTGGATGTAGATTCTCTGTCAATAACCATGACTTCACTAGGACTGAGTAGTAAGCTAGGTTTCCAGTACTGGGTATGGTGTCTCCATTGTGGAGCTGGTCTTAAGCACAATTATAGACATGTAGCATGCCATGGTTTGTAGGATGCTACTTCTCCTTGAGAGTTACAATGCCATATTTGTCCTTGTGGCTCATCCATAGTTAGAACTATTCTTTGCCTCCCTATATTGAAGCTTGCATGATGACTTCTGGTGTCATGAATGCTGATCGACAGCGAGGCATTTAAGTCAGTTCCAACTCAAGGGTGTCTTGGCTCTGTTTATGAAGGTCATGATATGTTTTTAGTTTTACAAAGTTTCACTTGTCAATTCCTGGCCTTAATTCTTGGACAAATGAAGTAAAATTCAGAAAGTCCTTTCTCACATCACCTTTGTCTCAAAGGGTAGTGTCTATATGTTTTCTAGTGTTTCAGGTTTCAAATTTAGAGTAAGGTTTTGTGCAAGGTGGTAGATATTAGTCTACTTTCGTTCTTTTGCATTTGGACATCCATTTTTCTTGACATCACTTATTGAAGAGACCTTTTTTCTCTCCAGCTCATGTTTGTGACATCCTGGTCAAGTACTAAATGGCTGAACTTGTATATATTCATGTTGAGTCTTCAATTTTGTTCCATTGTTCTACATGTCTATCTTTACCAGTATCTTAATATTGTAATATAGCTTAATATCTGGAATGGTAAACCTCCAGCATTGTTCTTTTTGCTCAGGATTGTTTTGGATGCCTGGATACTTTTGTGGTTTCATATGAATTATAGCAACATACATACATGCATGCACACATACATGCATATTTTCCTTTTTAATTTTTAAAATTAATGTATTTAGATTAAATCTCAATTGTTGTCCCCTCACTTGTACTCCTCGCTCCCTCTTTCACCCTATTTCTCTCCTCTAGGTCTGTGATGGAAGGGGATCTGCTCCCCCACGATATGGTCACAGCCTATCAAATCTCATCCTGGTAGCCAGCTTATCCTTTCTTTGAGTGCCACCAGGCCTCCCCACCAAAAGGAAGTGGTCAAATATGGTGCACCTGAGTTCATGTCAGAGTCAGTCCCCATTCCCCATGCAACTGTGGAGAATGTCCTGTCCATTGGCTATATCTGAATATGGTTCAATGTTTACTGCATGCATTGTCTTTGATTGGTACAGTAGGTTGGGCAGACCTCTGAGTCCAGATCTGCCTGTCATGACGTTCTTCTTGTGGGTTTCTAGAACCCTCTGGATCCCTCTATTTCCCCATTCTCCCATAGTTCCCTCATCTAGAGTCCCAATAGGAAGTCCCTGCATCTATCTTGATATCCTGGTATGTGAAGACTTTCATGGGACATCCTTTTAGGGCTAGTGTCCAATTATAAGTGAGGAAATACCATGTGAGTCTTTCTGGGTCTGGGCTACCTCACTCAGGATGATTATTTCTAGCTCCATCAATTTGCCCATAAATTTCAGCATTTCCTTGTTTTTAATAGCTGAGTAGTATTCCATGGTATAAATGTACCAGTTTCTTTATCCATTCTTTGACTGAGGAACATTTAGATTGTTTCGAGGTTCTGGCTATTATGAATAAGGCTGCTATGAACATAGATGAGCAAAAATCCTTGTTGTGTGGTGGAGCATCTTTCAGGTATATGCCTAGGAGTGGTATAGTTGGGTCCTGTTCCCAATTTTCCCAATTTTCTATTCCCAATTTTCTAAGAAAGTCTCAGATTGATTTCCAAAGTGGCTGTACAGGTTTGCCATAACACCAGCCATGGAGGAATGGAGGAGTGTTCCGCTTTCTCCACAACCTTGCCAACATGTGCTGCCACTTGAAATTTTCATCTTTACAAATCTAATGGGTGTAAGATGGAATCTCAGAGTTATTTTGATTTGCATTTGCCTGATGAGTAAGGATGCTGAGTATTTCTTCTTTTTTCCAGTTTCTTTTTAAAATTATTTGTTTAATTTTTTATTTTATTTTTGAAAAGAAAATCCTCCTTCCACATAATAATCAGAACATTAAATGTACAGAGCAAGCTGCTCTTACAATCCGAAATTTCTTAAACAACATGACAAGT
The DNA here is from genome assembly GCF_964271855.1 of Acomys minous. NCBI lineage: Eukaryota > Metazoa > Chordata > Mammalia > Rodentia > Muridae > Acomys > Acomys minous. Next base: position 63,656,450 of record NC_140496.1, read on the forward strand.
TAACTCCTGACAACACCCAGCTGACCTCAAAGAAGATGATGAGCATCAACTAGCCTCCTTATAGACATGGCTTCAAAGGTGGCAAAACAGCCACTGGACAAAATGTCCTCATTCCTGCTACAAACAGAATCTGTCTAAAAATGGGCAACTTAGAAGCCGGCAGAGTCGATGGCTGCACTCTGCCAAGTCAGGGTAAGCATGTCCTCAATAGTTCCTGCCCTGTAAACAAGTCTGACAGTGACATTAGGCCAGAAAGCTGAAGATGAGGCTCCAACGTTATAAAGTGTATTGGGTGACTTATCAGGCAGTAAATTGTCATAAGCCAATTTGTACAATTTGGAAGCTGCTAACCCACACTGCTGGTTCACTAAGGAATTTAAGTTTTATTCCTTCTCAAGTCTCTGAGGGGCATTGAAGACAAGATAGTACAGTTTTTACAACCAAGTTTAGTTGATTAGGGGACAAAATCGTCTTAGATTAAGTTAAAGAAGTTAAGCTATTAGAGTTGAGATAGGATAGATAATGAATCTCATTCAGAAATACAGACCCAACAATACAGGAAAGATACTTACTCCAAACAAGAAGAATGCAAATGACCAAGTCACTATGAATGTAACATGTATAGAACCCATTATTCTCATGATTGCCACATGGTTCTCCCTGTCATATGTAGTTTGTTTTATGAATGTGTAATAAAATAAAAGTATTAAAAATGTACAGAACAAAGAAAGAATATTAAAAGCTACAAGAGAAAAAGGACAAATCACATATAAAGGCAAACTGATCAGAATTACATCTGACTTCTCAACAGAGACTATGAAAGCTAGAAAGGACTGGAAGGAAGTCATGCAAATATGAAGAGACCACAGATGCCAACCCAGACTACTATATCCAGCAAAACTTTAAATCACCATAGATGGAGAAAACAAAATATTCCATGACAAAGTTTATTCCAAGTTTAATCAATGTCTAATCACAAATCCATCCATACAGAAGGTACTAGAAGGAAAATTCCAACTCAAGAAGATTAACTACACCCAGGAAAATACAGGAAACAAATAACTCCACACCAACAAAAATGAAACACAGAAACACACACACTCTACCACCATCAACATCAAGACTAAAGGAAATAACAACCACTGGTCATTAATATCTCTTAACATCAATGGCCTCAACTCCCCAGTAAAAAGACACAGGCTGACAGAATGGATACAAAAACAGGATCCATCATTCTGCTGCATACAAGAAACACACCTCAGCAATAAAGATAGGCATTACCTCAGAGTAAAGGCTTGGAAAACTGCATTTCAATCAAATGGACCCAAGAAGCAAGCTGTAATAACCATTCTAGTAGCTGATAAAATAGACTTTTAACAAAAACTAATAAAAAAAGATGAGAAAGGTCGCTACATGCTCCTCAAGTGAAAAATACACCAAGATGATGTCTCAATTCTGCTCATCCATGCTCCAAATGCAGGAGCACCCACATTTGTAAAAGAGATGCTACTAAAGATCAAGCCACACATCAAACTCCACACATTAATAGTGGGAGACTTCAACACCCCTCTTTCCACAAAAGACAGATAATCAAGACAGAAACTAAATGGAGAAACAAGGAAACTAATAGACATCATGAAACAAATGGACTTAACCAATATCTTCAGAACATTACACCCAAACACAAAAGGAACACCTTCTTTTCAGCACCTCACAGAACCTTCTCCAAAATTGACCATATACTTTGTCATAAAGCAAACATCAACAGATACAATAAAATTGAAATAATTCCTGCATCTTATCAGACCACCATGGACTAAAGATGGAACTCAACAACAAAATAAACAACCAAAAGCCTACAAACTCATGGAAACTGAACATCTCCCTACTCAATGTTTTCTGGGTAAGGGACAATATAAAAAGAGAAATTAAAAACTTCCTAGAATTCAATGAAACTGAAGATAGAACATACCCAAATTTATATGACAAAATGAAAGTAGCACCAAGAGGAAAGTTCATAGCACTAAGTGCCTTTATAAAGAAACTGGAGAGATCCCAGTTAATAGCACATCTGAAAGTTCTAGAACAAAAAGAAACAGACACACCCATGAGGAGTAGATGGCTGAAATAAGAAAACTCAAGGCTGAAATCAATAAACTGGAAACAAAGAAAACAATTCAAAGACTCAATGAAACCAATAGCTAGTTCTGTGTGAAAATCAACAAGATTGACAGACCTTTAGCCAAACTTACTAAAATACAGGAGAGTATCCAAATCAGAAATGAAAAGGGGACATAATGACAGACACTGAGGAAATACAAAGAATCATGAGGTCTTACTTCAAAAGCCTATATGTCACAAAAATTGAAAACCTAAATGAAATTGACAATTTTCTTGATAACTACCAACTACCAAAATTGATTCAAGATCAGGTAAACAAATTGAATACTCCTTTCACACCTATGGAAATAGAGGCAGTCATCAAAAGTCTCCAAACAAAAAAAGCCCAGGACCAGATGGATTCAGTGCAGAATTCTACCAGATCTTCAGAGAAGAGCTAATACCAATTCTATTCAAACTATTCTGTAAAACAGAAACAGAAAGAATATTACCAAACTCATTCTATGAGGCCATAGTCACCTTAATACCTAAACCACAGAAAGACTCAACAAAGAAAGATAATTTCAGAACAATTTCTCTTATGAACATTGATGCAAAAATACTTGCAAACTGGATTAAAAAACACATCAAAATTATCATTCACCATAACCAAGTAGGCTTCATTCCAGGCATGCAGGGGTGGTTCAGTATACATAAATCTATCAATGTAATTCATCATATAAACAAACTGAAAGAAAAAAACCACATGATCATCTCCTTAGATGTGGAAAAGTCATACGACAAAAGCCAACACCCATTCATGTTAAAAGTCCTGGAGAGAGCGGGGATACAAGGCACATACTTAAACATAAAAAAGACAATATACAACAAGCCTATAGTCAACATCAAACTAAATAGAGAGAAACTTAAATCAATTTCACTGAAATCAGGGACAAGGATGTCCATTCTCTCTGTGTCACTTCAGTATAGTACTCAAAGTCTTAGCTAGAGAAATAAGACAACTAAAGGAGATTAAGGGAATACAAATCACAAAAGAACTCAAACTACTACTCTTTGCAGATGATATAAGAGTATACATAAGTCACCTGAAAATTTCTATAAAAAAAAAAAAACTCTTATAGCTGATAGACTCCTTCAGCAAAGTGGCTGGATAAAAAAATCAACTAAAAAAACCTGTAGCCATCCTGTTATACAAGTGACAATCAGGATGAGAATGAAGTTAGGAAAACAACACACTTCACAGGAGTCACAAATAGTATAAAGTATCTTGGTGTAACTCTAACCAAGAAAGTAAAAGATTTGTATGAAAAAACTTCAAATCTCTAAAGAAAAATATGAAGATTTCAGAAGATGGAAAGGTATTCCATGCTCATGGAGTGGGAGAATCAACATAGTAAAAATGGCCATCTTATCAAAAGCAATCTACAGATTCAATGCAGTTCCCATCAAAATACCCACACAACTCTTTGCCAACCTTGAAAGATGAGTTCTCAACTTCATATGGAAAAACAAAAAACCTAGAATAGTCAAATGATTCTGTACAGTAAAAGATCTTCTGGAAGAATCTCCATCGCAGATCTCAAGCTATACTATAGAGCAACAGTAATAAAAACAGCATAGTACTGGAATAGAAATAATCTGGTTGATCAATGGAATTGAATGGAAGACCCAGAAATAAAGACCCACATACCTATAGACACTTGAATTTTGAAATGAAGACATTTGAAATTTGAAGAAGCCAAATCCATACAATGGAAAAAAGATAGCATCTTCAACACATGGTGCTGGTCTAAGTGGATGGATACATGTAGAAAAATGCACATAAATCCATATCTATCACCCTGCATAAAACTGAAGTCCAAATGGATTAAACACTTCAATATAAAAACAGACACACTAAATCTGTTAGAAGAAAAAGTGGTAAAGAGTCTTGAGCTCATTGGCTCAGGAGACAACTTCCTGAGAAGAACACCAACAGCTTAGGCCCTAAGATCAACCATTAATAAATGGGACCTCATGAAATTAAAAAACTTCTGTAGGATGAAGGACACTGTCAACAGAACAAAATGACAGCCTACAGACTGGGAAAAGATCTTCACCAACCCTTCTTCTGACAAAGGACTAATATCCAAAATATATAAAGAACTCAAGAAAGTAAACACCACCAAACCAAATAATCCAGTTAAAAATGGGGTACAGAACTAAACAGAGAATTCTCAACAGAGGAATATATAGTGACTGAGAAGCACTTTAAGAAATGCTCAATATCCCTAGTTATCAGGGAAATGCAACTCAAAACAGCTCTGAGATTCCATCTTACACCTATCCAAATGGCTAAAATAAAAAAAAAAAAAACCTCAGGTGACAGCATATGCTGGCAAGGATGTAGAGAAAGGGAACACCCCTCTATTGGTGGTGGGAGTGCAAACTTGTACAACCACTTTGGAAATCAATCTGGTACTTTCTCAGGAAATCAGGAAGAACTCTACCTCAGGATCCAGCTGTACCACTCCTGGGAATATACGCAAAAGATGTTCCACCATACGACAAGGACATTTGGTCAACTATGTTCACAGCAGCTTTACTCATAATAGCCAGAATCTGGAAACAACCTAGATGTCCCTCAACTGAAGAATACTCTTCAGCTATTAAAAACAAGGAAATGTTGGAAGTTTGCAGGCAAATGGATGGAACTCGAAAAGATCATCCTGAGTGAGTTAACCCAGAACCAGGAAGATACACATGGCATATACTCACTCATAAGCAGATATTAGCCACATAATATAGGATAACTACACTACAACACAGAGAATGAAACATCAACCAAGGACCATGTATGATGTGGACCTTGACCCTCTGCTCAGATGTAGTAGCACAGTATCCATGTGCATCCCATGTGTGGAGAGTAGGGAATACTTTGGACATGCACTCTGATCCCTGAACTTAGATCACTCCTCCTTGGCAATATGACCTTGCTAGGCTACAGAGTAAGATGTTACAGGTAGTACTGATGAGACTTGATAGGCTGAGGTCAGATGTTAGGGGAAGAAGGCTCCCCTTTCTGAGTACTAAGGGAGGGAGGGATAAGGGAATGAGATTGGGGTGGGTGACTGGGAGGGAATGAGGGAGGGGGATACAATCAGGATGTGAAGAATTTAAACTGCCAATCAAGCAAGTAACATATATTGTTAATCCCACTTTATTGGAATAGCTCGGAGACTGTCTGAGACATGAATGTCTAGGCATAGACAATGCTTCTTGTTGGCTACAGAACGCCTATGAACAACTATTAGATGCCATTCTTCATATAGCATGAATAAAGATTTACAGATGCCTTTTCTTTCTGCTCATACAAAGAGCAGAAACCAGCCTTAATTGTTCTGTCCATCACACTTCATACACTTATAATTTTAGGACTGTATAAAGCTTGTGAGAAATTATATGCTTTCAGAACAAAAGAACCAGGCCTGACAAGATGCAATCCTCTCAGCATGCTGGATACTGACATCCTGCATCCTTCATCTTCCAGCACTGAGTGCTTCAATTGCTGTTCCTTATCACAACAAGACAGGTCCCAGGATACTTTCAAAGAAGGCTTCCAACCCCAATTGGTCCAGCATTTCAGACTGTCCCACACAGGACTCTAATTAGGACTGGAATTTCTCAACATTTAGAAACTGGACCACAGATGTGATTCCAAGCTTGTTTAACCATTTCCTCAATATAATTTTGGCCCCTTCTAGGTATTATTCATGCCAAATAGTCAGAAGAAACTTTAAGAGAATGACGCCCCATTTATTTTAAGCAGGCCTGGGTAGGTATTTGGTTGCTTTCTTTGGGCTATAGAGGATTATTGTCAATGGGAGTTGGTTACAAGTTATTATTGGTCTTATATAGAAAGAAAACAAGGTTAGCCTCAGCGATGTCTCCCTTTTCCTTATCTTACATTCTTAGGTTTGGAGATAGGAGTTGAAAAGAAAGAAGGGGGAATACAGAAATATATAGGAAAGATAGAACAAAAAGTAGATTAGTGAATCTACTCCTCAACTTAATGCCTCAGTTGTCACTCAAAAGGTTATTTTTAAATCACTGGTATAGAATCTTGTATATAAATGCAAAATAAGCTTAATTCTAGATACAGTGGTATAGAATTCAAATGTAATATTATTCTTCACACACATTATATATAAATATTTCTACTCTAATATGAGGTGTTGTACCCATATAACTCAATTATAATACAAGATTTACTTCCAATATTTTGAAAGCACTAATGCAGGCTGTTTAGGATAAATAAGTAATACAGGTTAATTGTTAGCTGATCAGATAATGGTCATGTTAATCACTAGTCTACTTTTATCACAAGAATATACATCCTAGGCAAGGCAGATAGATATGATTCTATAGAAAGGTAAGGTAGGACAGACAGCTAGATAAGGTCTTCAAAAACCTCAGAGACGTGCAGAATATGGCATTTCAAGATGTTTTTATTATTTTAAAGATTCACTGACAATGAGACAGGTTAACTCCTGGCAAGACCTAACCTACCTCAAAGAGGATGATGAGCATGAAAGATCCTCCTTGTGGAGATGGCTTCAAATGTGGCAAACAAGCCACTGGGTGCATAATGTCCTCATTTCTACCACAGACAAAGTTCTGCCTAAAAAAGGCCAAGCTTGGATGCAGGCAGAATTGACAGTCAAACTCTGTCAAGACAGGGTAATCAAGTCCTCAATAGTTCCTGCCTGTTAGATATACTGGGCCAGAAGGCTGAAGAAGGTAATTCAACATTACAGAGAGTTTTGGGTGACTATTCAAATGGCAAACTGTCTCTGTCATCTTTTCATTTGGAAAGCTACTAATCTGCACTCCTGGCATACTCAGGTAATCAAATTTACTCCTTCTCAAGTCTCTGATGGAGTTGAAGACCAGGTAGTTTAGTTTTATAATGAAGCTTAGTTGTTTAGGGGTTACGATGCTTTTAGGTCTAGACAGATGTTTTAAGTTGATAATGACAAGATGTGATGGAGATTGTTCTACATTCAGAATTTCAGATGCACCAAGACAGGAAAGATGTTTTCTTCAAGGCTGTCAAATACAAATAGACAAAACACTAATAATGTAACATTTATATAATTCCTGATTGTGTCATGGTTCTTCTTTCTTTAGGTAGTTTATTGTATATAGGAGTAATAATATAAATATATACATAAAAAATAAAAAATGTTTAATAAAAAAAGAAAATAGATTATCTTGTCATAAAATATATTCTGATTATAATTTCCCCTCCCTCTACCCCTCCCAGTTCCTTTCCACTTCCTCCTCCCCCCATGGATTCACTTTATTTTTGTTTATCACTAAAATAGAATAGGATTCTAAGAGATACAACCAGATATAACAAAATAAAATAAAGTGAGTAAAGCAAAAACTATCATATTGAATTTGCACATGGCAACCCACCATGGGAAAAAGAGTCCTAAGAATAGGCACTAGAGTCAAAACTTATTTGTTCTTACAGTCAGGAACTGTACTGTAAGATACAGTACAAAATAATAATCTAGTAGCTACAATATATACACAGGAGACCTAGTGTAGACCTTGTATGTCTTATAAGTAGATATTGGCCATGAAGTACATAATAACCAAGATACAATTCATAGATTCAGAGAAGTTAGGTAAGTAGGAGGTCTCTAGGGGGAGACACATTAATCTCCCTGAAAAGGGGAAATAGAACAGATTTTACAGACAGACTGGGGACAGGTGGGGATTGGAGTGGGAGCTTTAGTTGACAGAGTAGGTTGAGGTTGAGGCAGAGAATGCAGGGATGGCTGAAAGTGTGTGACATTTGTGTGTGTGTGTGTGTGTGTGTGTGTGTGTGTGTGTGTGTGTGTGTGAAGGGTATAAAAACATAATGCAATGGAAGTTTCCCAGAATCTATGTAGATGATCCTAATGAGGACCCCTAGTATTGGGGGATATGAAGTCTCAACTGGCCATCTCTTGTAGCCAGATGAGGCTTCCAGTTGTGGCACTGGGTTTCACTCAGTTGCGATGCTGGCCAACAGGTCCCATGGAAATTCCCAAACAACCCAGGAAGTGGCTAAAACAAATGGTTTCTCTCCACAAACTTATAGCAGGAACCCCATTGCCAAGCTTAACATCCACACAACTCATTGAACATGGAGAGGTTGAGCTGGTGCCTATGTGGAGCCTTCACCCCTACATTCTAGTCTCTTTGGTGTGGGAAGGTAATCTGTAAGCTACCAAAACAAAACAAAACAAAACCAGTTATTTCAATTTTGTTTCTCGCTTCACTTCTATTTTCTGATCCATTTAGATAAATGCAGAAAATGGAAGGTGGCAGATTAAAGACATTCAGTAGCTTTCTGGATACATGAAACTGCAAAGACAGCATCTGCATCACAGCAGAGAGGTAGAGTTTCACGGAAAGGCACTGGAGTGCAACTGTTGGCAGTGAGTAGATGAAACCTGGAAATATTTGATTTGGAAATTATAACAAAAACAGAAACCTAACATCAATGATGTGGCAGGAAAAAAAAAGAGGGAAGATTCCCTTAACAGAACTTCTAACAAAAGAAAAGCCTACTAAGACTCAGAAACAGAATACGGTAGCAATCTTCTTAACTCATATATCAGGCAGTGTGGTTTGGGGATCAGCCTGTATACTCTTCCCTTTGATCAGAGAGAACATGACCAAAATAGGGTCTTTTGGGCACAACAGGACTTCTGAACCCCAAAGCTTACATCAGCTGTGCTTGCCTGCACACAGCATACAGAAGATCAAATCAGTCGGTGTTCTAGAATGGAAGCGGGGAAGCTCATGTATAAAGGTGATTTTTATTCTCCTGGATCAATTGTTGTCTTGGAGATTTACTGCCTCCCTCTGTTAACCTAGGCCTAGTTATGGAAGCTTCTAGCCTCCATACAATCCTAATCAAGGCCTAGAATGTTTTTAGTTTCTGTGACTTACTGCTTAATAAGCCTACTCTTACTTATTCTGAGCTCTTGGCTAGCTGGCTGGTTCAACTTAGCTGTCTGGCTCAAACTCCTCTCTAAATTGACTGATTCAATCTAATTTCCCTCAACTTCTCACTAAATTTCTCTGATTGGCCTCAGCCATTTGCTCTAATCTTCTTGCTTCTCATTTTCTGGATCGTCCAGTCTTTACCTGAATTCTCTCTCTGAAACTCATCTATTACTGCCTGGGTAAAACTGCCTCCTCTGTTGAAGTTATTTTTATAAAACAGTGTTTGTTTCTCTCAGCTTATTTCTTAACCCAGATATGATATAAATACTTGGGACTCTTTTATAATACAAGGCCTTTCTTTGATTTAAGGATTCCTCCAACCTCTCTACTATGGCCTTTAATTGAACATATAATTTCTCAGTCTTTTCTTTTGCCAAGTCTGTCTTTATCTTTATCTCTCCCAAAGAGGATATATAAATCTGAAATTGTCAGTGAAAAAAAATTATTTGCATGCTAAGAGAAACAAATGCTGGAATTGAAAAGCACTATGTCACTGGGTCTTTCTCCATTTTCAACATAGAAAACAATCTTCTTTAATCCCTAAACCTCCTCCTAAGGACTTTACTTTCCTAGATTCAGTTTCCCTTTTAGACTTTACTAGTTCAGATGCTTGAGGCTTCTCAGTCTGTCTCTGGCTCCTACGGGATCCTGACCCCATCCCCACTCTGAGAAGTTATGTCCACAAGGGTTTGCTCCTTTGGACTACACAGGCCAGCAAGAGCCCCTTCTCAAAGGTATTTGGCTTCCTGCCTTGGATAGGAAAGTCTGGCTTTGAGAAGCATGCTTGTGTTAAAGAGGCAATTTTAAAATTAAAAAAAATAATAATAACATTCAAATTCCTCTCTGTAAAACTGCTTCTTAAGTAGCTTCCCTTTCCTCTCTCTTCCTGTGAGAGTTTGGTGTATCCTATTTTGTTAAATCTTCTCTGATTTGTCACTTTTTTTCTGCCACTCAATTAGACATCACTTTCAAATATGGGTGCTTCCTTTATACACATTAACTTTATCTTCATTTTGGGATTAAAGACATGTACCACCAAGCCTGGACATAAGCTTTTCTTTACCAGCTCTATACCAGGTTGGCTTTGAACTCAGATCTATTTGCCTCTGTCTCCTGGATTAAAGGTGTGTTTGCATTCCAGATGGATCATACAGATCTTTGGGTGTGATCGCTTGCCAGAACAACCATGTTCTGAATTAACATTCCTCTACACTCATGGCCCTTCACTCTTTTTTTTTTTTAATACATTTTTATTAATTTATACATATTACATCTCAGTTGTTAGCCCATCCCATGTATCCTCCCATCCCTCCCTTCCTCCCACTTCCCCCCCCTACTCCCCTCCCCTATGTCTGTGTCTGAGGGAGATCTCCTCCCCCTGAATATGCTCATACGGTATCAAGTCTCTCCTTGGTGACCTATTATCTTTCCTCTGAGTGCCACCAGGCATCTCCATCCAAGGGACATGATCAAATATGGGGCACCAGAGTTTGTGTGAGAGTTAGATCTTCTTCTCCACTCAACAGTGGAGAATGTCCATCGGCTAGTCCGGGTAGGGGTTCAAGGTTTTTACTGCCTATTTTTTCCTTGGCTGTTGCCACAGTTTGCGGAGGACCCCAGGGCCCAGACTCACCTGTAGTTTTCCAGGACCCACTGGATCCTTCCATTTCCTCTTTCTCCCAGGCTTCTCACACCTAAAGTTTCAATAGGATGTCCTCCCCTCTTACCCATTATTCTGGTAGGTACAGTTTTTCATGGGGACGTACACCTTGGGCTAGTGTCTCGATATAAGTGAGTATATACCATTTAGCTCTCGACCTCCTTAGTCATCAGAGAAATGCAAATCAAAACGACACTGAGATTCCATCTTACACCCATCAGAATGGCTAAGATCAATAACTCAACTGACACCTCATGCTGGCGAGGGTGTGGAGAAAGAGGAACACTCCTGCATTGCTGGTGGGAATGCAAACTAGTACAACCACTTTGGAAAGCTATCTGGTGCTTTCTCAGAAAAATGGGAATAGGGCTTCCTCAAGACCCAGCTATTCCACTCCTTGGAATATACCCAGAAAATGCCCTAACACACAACAGGGACATATGCTCAACCATGTTCATAGCTGCCTTATTCATAATAGCCAGAACTTGGAAACAACCTACGTGTCCCTCAACAGAAGAATGGATAAAGAAACTGTGGTACATTTACACTATGGAATACTACTCAGCTATTAAAAACAAGGAATTTCCAAAATTTGTGGACAAATGGATTGAACTAGAAATTGTCATAATGAGTGAGTTCACACAGAAGCAAAAAGGGCCCTTCACTCTTAACTGAGGAGCTATAAAAAGCTGATGGCTTCTAGACATGGGAGACATTTTCTTTAAAGCTGACTGTGCTCCAGTGGATGGTCCCACACTCATATGGGCAGCACAAATTGGACTCAGTGTGTTATGTTTTTGAAAAGAAGGCATTTAGTTGAAAGAGGGAAAAGCAGGTAGTAGTGGTTGTAGGAGGAGTTATATGAAGTTAATATATCAAAATATCTTGTTAGACATTTCCAAAGAAATAATAAAATTTTAAAAATTAACTAGCATGGCACACTATCCCAGGCCCATTCATACATAGCAAGCCCTCAAATCCAAAGCCATGGGGGATGGGGAGCAATAAATATTTCAATTTCTTCAGTAAATAGAAATTGTAGACATTTTGACTTTCTTATGGGTTTTCATTTTCCTTATTGCTTATCTTGCCTCTTTTTACTTTTTCTTCTTTAAAAAATACATTATGATTGTAATTACACAATGCCCAGAACTTGTGGTAGAAGGAAGTAACTGACTTCTGAATGTTATTTTATGACTAAAGCATTGAACTGTGGCATGTAAATGGCTTAGCATACATATCAAATGCACACCAAATAATAGTGTAACTTAATTTGAAAATAATAAAAGGTGAAGAGACATCTATCCCCAAAGAACCATATACTGTAATATAAGCATAAGAAGTATGAAAAAAAGAACACAGTGCTTCTAATTTTACTTCTATGTTTACAAGTCTTCAACAACTGAATCCAAAGTGCTACGTACACAAGAAATAAGAAACAAAGAATCAAAATTGCAATTTTCAAAAATCACCAGCAATTTCAAGGATGGTATCAAGATATTGTTGAATGAGTTAACACAGGTTATAGACAAGAAATATTTTTCATAATCAGAAAATTATGAAAAATAAAATTTAAATCTTGGAAATAAGCAATTAAATAAATCATATAAAATATCAGTAGAAATCATCACCTATACAGCGGTTAAGAGCACTGACTGCTCTTCCAGAGGTCATGAGTTCAATTCCCAGCAACCACATGGTGGCTCATAACCATCTATAATGTGATCTGATGCCTCCAACTCTGTATACATAATAATAAATAAATAAATCTTTTTTTAAAAAAAGAAATACCATTAGGCCCTAAAGGTGAAGACTGGTGAGTTATTGCATTTAGGTATCAATGATGAAAAAGTAATAAATTATGACTACAATATTCAAGACCTCAGGTACATGGTTAAGAGACAAAACTAAAATTTTGGGGGAATAGATGGCAAGACACAAAGCAAAGGGATAGAAATCTATTTTGTGAAATAATAGGAGAAAAGTACCTAAAATCAGGGAAAGTTATGAATATCTAAGGACAGGAAATATTTAGAACCTCCAAGAGAAAAGAATTTTACAAAGCCTTTTCTGTTCATACCATGTCTTAAATTATACAAGTATGGGAAAAGAAACAATATTGAGAGTGTCAAGGAAAACACCATAAAAATAATAGCACATTTCTCAGCAAAACAAAAATACCCTAATGATTAAGACAGTAGAGAATGGTCCATATCAAAGAAAATAGAATTTGAAAATATTGCTTTAACTAGAAAAGTTATTTTTACATTTTAAGGAGAAGTAAAGACTTTCAAAGACATGTACTAAGCTCTCATTGTTGAAGATACTGTAAAGAATCATATACAAAGAAGAAGAAAAAAGGAGTCACAATCATGAAAGTTTAAAAAACTTTCTCACTAGAAGTTTGCACTAGTCAGGACTTTTTCAATTACTAGAACTTACAAAATGAGTCTCTTTCTCCATATATATATATATATATATATATATATATATATATATATATATATATATATGATGTATATGTAGTATATGTTTATGTATATATGTGAGATTTATTAGAATGACTAACTGTGATGATATGTAGCTTTATGTCTTTTTTTTCTTCTTTACTACTTTGCAGGTTCTCTTGTCTCTTAACAATATGAGTGAGTTAACCCAGAAGCAGAAAGACTCAAATGGTATATACTCACTTATATCTGCATATTAGCCCAAGGGGCATGTCCCACGAAAGCCTTCACTTACCAGGAAACTGAGACAGAGGGGAGGACATTCTAGTGGGACTCTAGATGAGAGAAGCATGGGAGAATGGCAAAGTAGAAGGATCCAGAGGGTCCTAGAAACCTACAAGTAGAACATTATGATAGGCAGATTTGGGCTCAGGAGTCCCACTCAAACTAAGGCACCAGCCAAGGACAATACAGGCAGTAAACCTTAAACCCCTACCCAGATCTAGACAATGGACAGAACAGTCTCCACAGTAGAGTGGAGAGTGGGATATTACTTTCTCACATAGTCTGGTGCCTCACCTTTGACCATGTCCCCTGGAGGGGGAGACCTGGTGGCACTCAGAGGAAGGACAGCAGGTTACCAAGAAGAGACTTGATACCCTATGAACATATACAGGGGGAGGTAATCCCCCTCAGGAACAGTCATAGGGGAGGGGAGTAAGGGGAAAATGGGAGGGAGGGAAGAATGGGAAGATACAAGGGATGGGATAACCATTGAGATGTAACAAGAATAAATTAATAAAGGAGAAAAAAACAAAAAAAACAACAACAATATTTTCTCTGGCTCAGCTCATCTTCTCCAGGCTCAACCGTTTCCAACTATCTTCTCTTCTCACTCTGCTAGACCAATTCACTTTGAACTGCATCCTATTTTCTCTCTCCTCCATCTCTTCTCTTCTCTAGCCTTAGCTGATGTTTCTTCCAGCATCAGCTGCCTTATCCAACCCTACTCTCTGACCCTACTCTTCTTTGATCCTATTCCAATCCTATTCAAGCCTCTTCAATCTCTCTCAGCCTCTGTTGACTTTTTAATATTATTTCCTGTTCCCAGAAGTCCAAGAGCCAACTGACACTGAAGGGCATAGGATCAACTGGGGATCCTTGAAAGGGCCAGGCACACAAAATAAATCATACTACAGTGAACCAGCTAATTCAGCAACAGCTGGCCATGAACAGAAAGTCCAAGAATCCAGAAGTTTCTCAGTCCATGAGCCTGTATTGGCTCATCTGGTCTTCAGTATATGCTAGAAGCAAGAAGAAATTGACTCTAATGCCAGTGAAGGAGTGGACTTGTTAGCAAGGTGAAAGCAAGCAGACAAAGAGCTAAAGCTTTCTCATTCCTTGCCCTTTCCTAAGCTTCCAGAAAAATGAGTGGTCTGGATTAGAGGTGGGTCTCTCCAGCTCAAAATATCTAGACTGATGGTATGTCTTTTTATCTCATAGATACAAATTAGAAATAAATATTACTACTTTAAATTAAGCAAAAACCCCTCGCAGGTGTGCCCCCAATTTGGGGGTTTTACTTATTTCCAGATGTAGTCAAGTTGGCAAACAAGGACATCCATCACAAGTCCACCTCTTATCAACACACGTTCATATCTCCTTATCTTGTGATTGGTCTTCAAATGAAAATAATAGGCAGATCATAATAACGCATAAACATTATTATAAACATATAATTATTCCATGTACAAGTGCACATTTTTAAATATATTTTACCAGGTAATAAACCTCACATGATACCACAAATGCATTATAAATTTAGACTACATGGCAATGTCCCTTGAGGGACATTCTTTTAGTGTCAAACTTAAATATGAGAACTATTGATATTCTCTTAATTGGTGTTACACCACATGGTAAAGATATTGAGTAAAGTAAATACAAATATCTGTACAAATTCATTATTGATAAAATAGAACAGAAGCACTCATGTCAACTATAACCCTCATTTCTATAACTGGTCACATGATCTTCACTGGTATTTATAACTACCTTCCTTTACTACTCATTCTGTATTTTCCTCCACCATTGGCATGCACCTCAGCAAGTTTTGGCTTTTTCTGAAGGAGTGACCCACCTCTTCATTTTTGATGGGTCTGTGCTCATTGTCATTCTGCCTGGATTAGGCTGTTGTACTTTCCCATTGACTTTCATCACAGGACATGCTAATACCAAGGCATGCCTTAGAGGATCTCCTGCACTCCAGACATATCTTTCTTACCTCCAATGTGGAGAAGCAATCAGACTTCCCCACAATAATCTGGATCAATCACCCCTCCAAACACTTTAGCATTTTGACTTAGGGTCATCCAAAGCCCAAAGTGGCCAGAGGAACTCTGAGCTTCACAATCAATCAAATGTTTGTTGGAGCCTTGATAGGCATGCTCTTCCTCTCTGGAACCAAAATTTCTTGACCACAGAACTTAATGTTGCTGTAACAAGAAAAAAATGTCTAAATATTTATTTTCATAGTAAATGGGACCATTCCCTTTCCCATCTCCTGATTCCACAACCTGTTTATGAGAGAAACTATACCATTTATTGGCTGTTGATTCAAAGTATATACTGCCTTCTAAAGAACCATGAGAACCCTCCAAACTGCTGCCACCTAATTGATGTTGTTACTATGTCTTCAAAAGGCCGTTCCATCTTTCTATCAGATGAGTTGCTTCAGGATGGTGGGGAACATGATAAGACCAGTGGACTCCTTGATCATGGGCCTACTGTTACATATCTCTACATGTAAAGTGATTCTCTTGGTCAAAGGCAATATTGTGTGGAATATCATGACAGTGGATAAGACATTCTATAAGTCCATAGATGGTGGTTTTGGCAGAATTATTTCATGCAGAAAAGGTAAATACATAACCAGAATAAGTGTTCCAGTAAGGACAAAGCATTGTCTGTTCCATGGAAAAAGTGAATCAATATAGTCAATCCGACACTTGGTCAGTGGCTTGTCTCTTAAAGTTATTTTTTATATAACTGTTTGTTTCTCAGTTTCTTTCTTAACCCAGTTATCATACAAATAATTGAAAGTCTATTATATTATTCAAACAAGCTTCATAGCACAAGAACTGAGAAGTTATTACTCTATTCTTAACCATCTAAGCTAATGTGGTTTCCTCCCACTGTACATTCCAGAGATACTGAGATACTTGAACTTTGTAGCTTTCCTGCTCCAGCTCCTCTCTCCTGATGTCTTCTTGGACCACTCCTGTGGCTGAATTCATCACTTCTTCCTCTGACTCCTCCTCTGTCTGGCAGAAAGTCCAGCCCTATTATCTCCTCTGCTCAACAATTAGCTGTAAGCTACTTTATTGACATATTAGGGACAATTGGGGAGAAGTGTTTACAAAACAATGAGACAAGAGATTCTTAGAACAAGGGTGGCAACTAGATATGGAGCGGGGTACAGAAATCAGAATTACACTGTAACCTTAGCCCTACACTGCTCACTCCAGGTGAGTATTGGCATATCTGAGGCTCAGTGTTGGTCTCTTCTATTGGCAGATCTGGCACTCAGCAGCAGCTGAAACCACGATCAGCCTTGGTGTGTAAAAGTCCAAATTGTTGAGCACATGCATAATCTCAGTCTTTGTCACCATGGCCACTTTGGTCATGGGCCCAATTGAGCAATTACAGGAATGGCCATGGAAAGCGGCCCTCTGTTCTGAGGTGATTATATCTACTTGACTATTGAACTCCTCACTTTGATGAGCATTTTTACATGGGTGCAGGTATTCTCATATCATTTGATAATTTGGAGAGATTTATCTACATTGTCCCAAGATTTCTTTCTTATAAATTTTCTAATAAAGCTCTTTCCAAGTCCCTGACCTTTTAGCAAATCCATTGACTATTGCCCGATGAATCAGTGAATAATCACACACCTGGCAATTTCTCATTCCAAGAAAAATGTATGACCATGTATACCACTGGTAGAAATGCTTACTGTAAAGATTTCCTTTCACTGAGTGTTTTTAGGGTGGTCTCCAAAAGTGATTATAATGCTTCAGTTGTCCAGTTCTGGGTGTACCTGCATAAGGTGAAGAACTACCAGTAAACCAGGGCCTAGTATATGTTTTCTCAGTCAACAAATCATAAGGCACACCCCATGAGGTGCATTCTTGGAAGCAGATGGCATTTTAATAGCAGTAGAAACCATAGACATTGGGCAACTTCTTCATGTAACCTGCTTTTGCCTTCAGGACCTGCTTCATGCCCAATCACATATATACCACTTTCATTTGATGGATTATGGCTGTGCATCTCCTACTTTATGACTTTGTGGGTCAGTTAACACCTAGTTCATGATGAGCAGTTCAGGTCACATAGCAATTTGGTATTCCATTGTCAATTGTTCAGTTTCCACTATAGCCCAGTAGCAAGCTAAGAGCTGTATTTCTAAAGGAGAATGGTTGTCTGCAGATGATGATTGAACCTTGCTCTAAAATCCCAAAGGTTTCTTCTAACATTCACCTATAGGTGCTTGCCAAAGGCTCCAAATACCATTCCTATCTGCCATTAATCCCTCAAAGACCATTAGGCATGCTAAATCATTAGTCCCAACTGGTAAAGAATTCCTCACAGCAGCCTGGAGCTGCTGAAAAGCCATCTGCTCCAGGCTTCAAGCAAAGCTAGCAGTTCTCCAACTCACTTGTTACAAGGGCCAGAGTAACACACCCAAATTAGAAATGTGTTATCTCCAGAGTCCATATATGTTGACTAAATGTTGTACTTCTTTCTTGGTTGGGGCAATAACTTATCCATCACTTTGGAAGGAATATATCTGCATGTCTCATATCATTGGACTCCTAAGATCATTGAGATAGAAGACCTTTGAATTTGGTTTGATTTATTTCTCATCTTTTGATGCACATATGTTACCAATGAGTCCAAAGTGTTTGCTACCTCCTGCTCACCCAGTCCAAGCAGCACAATGTCATCAACATAGTTCCCCAATGTGGTATGAAGGAGGAAGATGACAGAGATCCCTTTTAACTAAGTTGTGACACAGGGCTGGAGAGTTAATATATCCTAGAGGTTAAATTATAAATGTATACTGCTGGAACTGCCAACCGAATGCAAATTACTTCTGATGGTCCTTACGGACCAAGATAAAGGCATTTTCAAGATTAATAGCTACATACTACATACCAGGAGATGTGTTAACCTGATCGGTTAAGGACACCATATCAAGCAATGTTAGGAATGGACTCTCTCTCTCTCTCTCTCTCTCTCTCTCTCTCTCTCTCTCTCTCTCTCTCTCCGTCTCTCACCTGACATAAGCCTTAAATTAAACCAGCCATTAGCTGGCCACTCCCGCAAGATTTGTGCCATGTTATCCCCAGAACCTCTTGCATTTTATTTTATTTTATTTTATTTTTTATTTTTTTATTATTAATTTATTCATATAACATCTCAATTGTTAGCCCATCCCTTGTATCCTCCTATTCCTCCCTCCCTCCCGCTTCCCCCTCTATTCCCCTCCCCTATGTCTGTGACTGAGGGGGACCTCCTCCCCCATATATGCTCTTAGGGTATCGAGTCTCTTCTTTATAACTTGCTATCCTTCCTCTGAGTGCCACCAGGCCTACCCATCCAGGGGGCGTGGTAAGAGATGAGGCACCAGAGTTCATGTGAAAGTCAGATCTCCTTCTCCACTCAACGGTGGCGAATGTCCGGTCCACTGGCTAGTCTGAGTAGGGGTTCAAAGTTTGCTGCCTATATTTTCCTTGGCTGGTGCCATAGTTTGAGGAAGACCCCAGGACCCAGATCTGCAAATCTTTCATAAGAATCCCTGTGCTCCCAAAGTTTGGCTGCATATCTCAGCATCTGTTGGATCCTCTGATGGGTGGAGTTTTCAGAAGATCTCTATGGTAGGCTCCCTTTCTCTTCCTTCTCTTCAAATGCTTCCAGTATCTATTCTATTTGCCCTTCTGAATGAGAAAGATTCATTCTCCCTAGGGTCTTCCTTGTTATTTAACTTTTTAAAGGTATGTATATTGTAGTATGGTTGTCCTGTATTATTTGGCTAATATCCACTTATAAGTGAGTACATACCATGTGTGCCTTTCTGAGTCTGGGTTACCTCACTCAGGATGATCATTTCTAGTTCCATCCATTTGCAAATTTCAAGATTTCCTTGTTTTTCGTAGTTGATTGTTACTCCATTTCATAAATGTACCACAGTTTCTTTCTTCATTCCTCAGTTGAAGGACATCTAGGTTGTTTCTAGATTCTGGCCATTGTGAATAAAGCTGCTATGGACATAGCTGAGCAAATGTCTTCATTGTAAGGAGGAGTATCTTTTCAGTATATGGCTGGGGTTTTGAGATATCACTATTCTCAATTTTCTGAGTAAGTGACAGATTGATTCACAGAGTGGTTGTACTATTTGCACTCCCACCAGCAATGGAGGAGTGTTCCCCTTGGTCCACAGCCTGGCCAGCTCATGCCATCACCAATGTCCCTTGTAGCTGTTCTGGATGAGGACCTACTTCAGTAAGTGCAGACAGTGGACCTGCTATTGGGTATGTGAGCAAATTTGGCTCCCTTCAGGTCCCTGAAAGACTCTTTCCAGATCACTGGGTAGGATTTTAGGCTGGCAGTTCTGCCAGTTCAATTTTCAAGGGTGAAGAAATTGAGTTGTCAAGCTGTGACAAGGGGCAGTTTCAGCACCAAGGTGAACAGACCTGCCAAAAAGACTCAAGATGTCATATTTACTTCTGAGTTTTAGAACCAGTATTGGTACTAATTTTAGGTCACTACTGGGGAAGACTGAGGCTAAACTTAGGGCCATTTCAGACTCTGCTGTGGGGTTGAGGCTCGAAACCCAGCTGTGGGTTTCTATGGGTTCCTGTGCTGCCAGCAAGTCTTATTTCTGATCACTGCCAAGAAGGGCTGGACCAAAGTGCTTTCTCAGATTCCACATATGTAGCTGGAGGCACAAAATTCCTTTTCCTGGTGTACTACATTGACATGCCTGTGCTAGGTTCACCTTATGCTGGCATGACTGAGATCATGAGTAATTTAAGCAACCTAGCCATTTCCTGTGTTCTAAGGCTTCCAGACCTGTGCACAGTCTTTTTGAAGCCTTCTTGATGCTGAAATTCCATAGACAGCATCCTGGTATCAGAGTCTTGTGCAAACACAGTCAACCTGTATATAGAACATTACACTGAGGATAGAAGTAGGAAACAAATAGCTATACACAAAGTCCAAAACACCCAACAATTTCAGTTAAATTCTTAAGAACAGGCTGAAAACTTGCGACTTCATTTAAATACTGGCTTTTACAGTTCTGCCTCTTCACACAGCTATTATTGTAATATCTGTTAGTCTTGGGCAGCTACATATTCTTTTAATTGTACTTCTACCTACTTACAACATTATAATTTCATCACCTTCCACTAGGGGAAGTCCAGCAATGGGCATTAGCATTATCTCTAAAGACTCAGTAGGTTTACAGCACAGAACTGATTTTAGATTGAGGCACTGGGTACCCTAACTACACAATTTCTATTTGTAGTTGGAATGATAAAAACTGGCTTCTGATGGGCTTTGGACAAAGAGGTTGCTGTCAGCATCAGACAGATCTATGCCAAATATTATTTTCTTGTTGGACTCTCATAGAGACCAAGGCTCACCTTAGTCACTAAAGGAAGAGTCAGACTCCTACCCTACTATTAAGGGATTTTTTTCTCTCTACCACCTAGAAACAATTCATTACAGTAATGGAAATCTTTTTTCCAACTTAAAAGATGTTGATATTTTGATAATTGTGTTGAATTTATAGATTAATTTTCATAAGAGAGCATTCTTACAATATTGCTTTAAAATATTCACAATATTGCTTGATCCATGAGCACTGGATCTCATTCCATTGCCTACTATCTTCTTCGGATTCTCTCGAATGTTTTAAAGTTTTCATTGTAAATGCCTTTTAAGTTCTTGGCTTATTCCAAAATATTATGAATAGGATTGTTTCCCTGATTTCTTCCTCACCATGCCTATCAATCTATAGGAAGGTCATTGATTTTTGTGTTAGTTTTGTATCCAGAAACTTTACTGAAAATATTTATCACTGATAAGGTTTTGCTGGAAGAACAGTTAGGATTTTATGTATCAAATCATATTAAACATTTAGAGACTCATGTTTAGAATAATATCATGCTCAATAAGGGTACTTAGGCTTCATTTGATGTGTCATGCATGCATGAGAGTGTATATACACTAGCTCATGCACATACACACACACAGAGTAATAATTATTAAATCTAAAATAAGGGGGAGGATCCAAGATGGCGGCATTAATAGTACATGGTATCTGAACAGCAAGGTAACAATGATTGCAGCCCACTGACAGGCTGTGGGCTATAAAACACCACCTTCTGTGTTTCTTAAGTGACAGGAGAGTTCACAGTGAGGGATGAGTGGGTCCAACCTCAGGTCACCTGACTAGTAAAAAATAAAAGTTCCTGAATTCCCATTGGAGTGTGGTCTCAGCCTCTGGCCACCATCCTACTCTAACTGTCTCATGGATACCTTGGGTCATAGCTTCAATTTCTGATGCCCTTGATCCACAGAAACAACCTCAGATGCTCCAAAGCTCAAACCATCTCCTTAAGGATACCAGTTAGACCTCTGAACACACAGGTTCTCCAAAATGCCTGCGCCCAGCAAGCACAATGTCTGAGCACAGTGTCTGGGCAACTGGAGCTCATTAACCTTGGAGCAAGAAAGCCAGTAGTGGGCAGCTGACCTCAGGACTTCCCTTGTTAAGAGGGGAGGACCCAGACTCCTGAGGAGTCCTGTTGGTCCTCAGGATCATACATCTGGAGAAACCTGTGGTCAATTATCTGAGAATCAACCACCAGTCCAAGACCATACACATCAATCTGACGAGGGATCTTACAGGAATATCCAGCTTCCTGACTAGGGTTCTTTCCAAACCCCTAAGAACTCTAGGGGATACCAGGAACTACCATCCAATTCCAGAGACAACCAGATGGCTAAAGTCCAGTGTAAAAACACAATCAACAAAAGCCAGAACAATACGGCATCTCCAGACCTCATTTATTACTCAGGCTTAAACCACACATCAATCCCCAAACATTAATAGTGGGAGACTTTAACACCCATCTCTCACTAAAGGACAGGTCAACAAGACAGAAATTAAACAGAAAAGTAATAATACTAATGGACCAAATAGACGTCCATAGAATTGTTACTCAAATACAAAAGATTATACCTTCTTCTCAGCACCTCACAGAACCTTCTCCAACACTGGCCATATAGTCAGTCACAAACCCTGAATAGCTAAAACAATCCTGTACAATAAAGTATCTTCTGGAGTTATCACCATCCCTGATCTCAAATTGTACTATACAGCAACAGTAATAAAAACTGCATGGCACTGGCATAGCAAGAGACTTGTAGATCAATGGAATCAAATCAAAGACCCAGAAATAACCCACACTTGATTTGTGACAAAGCCAAAAAACATACAATGGGAAAAAGATAGACTCCTCAACAAATGCTCCTGATCTAATTGGATATCTATATGTAGAAAAATGCAAATAGATTTGTACTTATTACCCTACACAAAACTCAAGTCCAAATGGCTCAAGAACCTTAACATAAAACCAGAAACACTAAATATATTAGAATAGAGAGTGGAGAAGAGCCTTGGACTCATTGGCACAGGAAGCAACTTCTTGAACAGAACACCAACAGCTCAGCTCTAAGATCAACAATTAATAAATGGGATGTCTTGAAACTGAAAAGCTTCTGTAAGGTAAAGGACATTTTCAATAGGACAAAACAGCAGCCTACAGAATGAGAAAATATCTTCACCAACCTTACATCTGACAGAGGGCTATTATACAATATATATAAAGAACTCAAAATATTAAATACCAATAAACCAAATAATCCATTTTAAAAATGAGGTACAGAGCTAAACAGAGAATTCTCATCATAAGAGTACTGAGTGGCCAAAGAACACATAAAGAAATGTTCAACATCATTAGTCATCAGGGAAATGCAAATCAAAAGGCTTCTGAGATCTGTCTTACACCTATCCGAATGGCTAAGATCAAAAACTCAAGTAACACATGAGCACATGTGGATGAGGATGTGGAGAAAGGGGAACACTCCTACGCTACTGGTGGGAGTGCAAACATGTACAACTACTTTGGAAGTGAATCTCATGCTTTCTCAGAAAAATTGGAACAGCTCTATCTTGAAACCCAGCTATTCTGCTCCTGAGCATATAACCAAAAGATGTTCCACCATACAACAAGGACATTTGCTCAACTATGTTTATTGCAGCATTATTCATAATAGCCTGAATCAACCTAATGTGGTTGTGGTACATCTACACAATGGAATACTATTCAGCTATTAAAAATGAGAACATCATGGAATTTGCAGGCAAATGGATATGGAAAAGATCATCCTGAGCGAGGTAACCCAGATCCATAAGAAAACTCATGGTATATACTCTCTTATATGCTGTTATTAGCCATATAATATAAGATAACCATACTGCAATCCACAGACTTAAAGAAGCCAAGGAACAAGGAGCACCCTAGGGAGAATACTTTTTTTTTAATACATTTTTATTAATTTATATATATTACATCTCAGTTGTTAGCCCATCCCATGTATCCTCCCATCCCTCCCTTCCTCCCACTTCCCCCCCCTACTCCCCTCCCCTATGTCTGTGTCTGAGGGAGATCTCCTCCCCCTGAATATGCTCATACGGTATCAAGTCTCTCCTTGGTGACCTATTATCTTTCCTCTGAGTGCCACCAGGCATCTCCATCCAAGGGACATGATCAAATATGGGGCACCAGAGTTTGTGTGAGAGTTAGATCTTCTTCTCCACTCAACAGTGGAGAATGTCCATCGGCTAGTCCGGGTAGGGGTTCAAGGTTTTTACTGCCTATTTTTTCCTTGGCTGTTGCCACAGTTTGCGGAGGACCCCAGGGCCCAGACTCGCCTGTAGTTTTCCAGGACCCACTGGATCCTTCCATTTCCTCTTTCTCCCAGGCTTCTCACACCTAAAGTTTCAATAGGATGTCCTCCCCTCTTACCCATTATTCTGGTAGGTACAGTTTTTCATGGGGACGTACACCTTGGGCTAGTGTCTCGATATAAGTGAGTATATACCATTTAGCTCTTTTTGCTTCTGTGTGAACTCACTCATTATGACAATTTCTAGTTCAATCCATTTGTCCACAAATTTTGGAAATTCCTTGTTTTTAATAGCTGAGTAGTATTCCATAGTGTAAATGTACCACAGTTTCTTTATCCATTCTTCTGTTGAGGGACACGTAGGTTGTTTCCAAGTTCTGGCTATTATGAATAAGGCAGCTATGAACATGGTTGAGCATATGTCCCTGTTGTGTGTTAGGGCATTTTCTGGGTATATTCCAAGGAGTGGAATAGCTGGGTCTTGAGGA
Organism: Acomys minous; assembly: GCF_964271855.1. Lineage (NCBI taxonomy): Eukaryota > Metazoa > Chordata > Mammalia > Rodentia > Muridae > Acomys > Acomys minous. Next base: position 63,681,262 of record NC_140496.1, read on the forward strand.
AGCCCTATTCCCATTTTTCTGAGAAAGCACCAGATAGCTTTCCAAAGTGGTTGTACTAGTTTGCATTCCCACCAGCAATGCAGGAGTGTTCCTCTTTCTCCACACCCTCGCCAGCATGAGGTGTCAGTTGAGTTATTGATCTTAGCCATTCTGATGGGTGTAAGATGGAATCTCAGTGTCGTTTTGATTTGCATTTCTCTGATGACTAAGGAGGTCGAGCATTTCTTTAAGTGTTTCTCAGCCATTTGATATTCCTCTGTTGAGAATTCTCTGTTTAGCTCTGCACCCCATTTCTCTATTGGGTTATTTGGTTTGGTGGTGTTTAATTTCTTAAGTTCTTTATATATTTTGGATATTAGACCTTTGTCAGATGAAGAGTCGGTGATGATCTTTTCCCAGTCTGTAGGCTGTCGCTTTGTTCTCTTGACAGTGTCACCAGCCTTACAGAAGCTTCTCAGCCTCATGAGGTCCCATTTATTAATTGTTGATGTTAAGGCCTGGGCTGTTGGTGTTCTGTTCAGGAAGTTGTCTCCTGTGCCTATGAGTTCCAGACTCTTCCCCACTTTTTCCTCTAACTGGGTTAATGTCTGTGGTTTTAAGTTGAGGTCTTTAATCCACTTGGACTTGAGTTTTGTGCATGGTGACAAATAGGGGTCTAATTGCATTTTTCTACATGTAGACATCCAGTTAGACCAGCACCATTTGTTGAAGATGCTGTCGTTTTTCCATTGAATGGATTTGGCTTCTTTGTCGAAAATCAGGTGAGCAAATGTGTGTGGATTCATCTCTGGGTCTTCAGTTCGATTCCATTGATCCACTAGCCTATTGCTGTGCCAGTACCATGCTGTTTTAATTACTGTTGCTCTATAGTACAACTTGAGATCAGGTATGGAGATTCCTCCAGCGGATCTTTTATTGTAAAGGATTGTTTTTGCTATTCTGGGCTTTTTGTTTCTCCATATGAAGTTGAGAATTGTTCTTTCAATATCTTCAAAATATTTAGTAGGTATTCTGATAGGGATTGCATTGAATCTGTAAATTGCTTTTGGTAAGATGGCCATTTTTACTATGTTGATTCTTCCAATCCACGAACATGGTAGATCCCGCCATCTTCTGATGTCATTTTCAATCTCTTTCTTCAGAGGTTTAAAGTTTTTTTCAAATAAATCCTTCACTTGCTTGGTTAGGGTTATTCCTAGATATTTTATATTGCTTGTGGCTATCGTGAAGGGAGTAATTTTTCTAATTTCTTCCTCTGCCTGTTTGTCATTTGTATATAGGAAAGCTACTGACTTTTTTGAGTTTATTTTGTATCCTGCCAATTTGCTGAAGGTGTTTATCAGCTGTAGGAGTTCTCTGGTGGAATTTTGGGGGTCACTTATATACACTATCATATCATCTGCAAATAGGGATAATTTTACTTCTTCCTTTCCCATTTGGATCCCCTTGATCTCCTTTTGATGTCTTATTGCTCTGGCTAGAACTTCAAGAACTATATTAAAGAGGTATGGGGAAAGTGGGCAGCCTTGTCTGGTCCCTGATTTTAGAGGGATTTCCTTGAGTATCTCTCCATTTAATTTAATGTTGGCTATTGGTTTGCTATATATAGCCTTTATTGTGTTTAGAAAAGTGCCTTGTATTCCCGATCTCCTAGGGAGAATACTTAATCTTGATCCAGAACTGCAAATAAAATAGACACCGGAAGAGACTGAAGACAGGGAGCAGGACAGGAGCCTACCATAGATGTCCTCTGAAAGACTCCACTTAGCTGGGAATCAATACAGATGCTGAGATTCACAGCCAAACTTTTGGCAGAGTGCAAAAATTCTTATGGACCCAAAGGGAACAGGATCTCCACAAAAAGACCAACAGAGCCAACAAATCTGTGCTCAGTGGGGCCTGCAGAGACTGATGCACCAACCAGGGACCACGCACGGATAGGGCCTAGGCCCCCTGCTCAGATGTAGCCAATAGGCACCACAGTCTCAATGTGGGTCCCCTAGTAAGGTGAGCAGGGGCTGTTGATCACTTTCCCCTGGATGAGCACCCTTGCCAGGCCAGAGAGGAAGAGGATGCAGGTAGTCCTGATGAGACCTGATAGGCTGTGGTCAGTTGGTAGGGGAGATCATACCTTTTCTGAGGACTAGGGCAGTGGGATAAACAACAAGAGGAGGGAGGGTAGGGCTGAGAGGAGGCAAGGAAGGGAGCCATGATTGGGATGTAAAGCAAATAAATTTTTAAAAATTTGATTGGAAAAAAGTATTTAGGCATCTTTTGTATTGTTTTCTTTTTTAACCATTTTTTTAGAATTTCATAAAAGTATTTTATTTACATTATTTTCTTACATTATTTCCACCATTTTGCTCTCTCCCTCCTATTCTTTCATATGAACCCCCCACCTACTTACTCTTAGATTCGTATCCTAGTCATATTCTACTGAATCCATTTGATGTTGCTTACATGTGCATCTGTTTATGGATGACCACTTGGGATTGGATGACCTATTAGGGAGCTTATCCTGGGAGAAAACTGCTTCCCTCTCTCTCTCTCTCTCTCTCTCTCTCTCTCTCTCTCTCTCTCTCTCTCTGAACCCACTGATTTCCTGTAGTAGGGGTAGATAGAGTCTTATGTAATTTACCCCATTAATAGTGGCATGCCATTTGGTGTCATTGCATAGGTCTTGCTCAATGGGCCATACTAGTAGGATTATAGAAGACATTGGTGCTAGAGTAATAAAGATTAAGCCAGCCTTGTTCAAGAGGCTTCAGAAGAGAGTAATATCAGTAAGTGACCTAGAAACCATTCTTGTCATATTTTGGTGAATAATGAGGCTGCTTTCTGCCCTTGTCCTTAAAATGTGCCTGGGGCTAAATTGAAGAGTTCTGGATTAGTGGCTTTGAAAGAGATGATTTTAACACAGCCTAGTACTGAGTGTCATATGGTTACTAGTAATCATGCTTAAGGCAGATCAATAATAAAAAGGAGTAAACTAGACAGAGAAACACAAAGTGGAAAATTTGAGGGAGAAAAACAGCACCAGGAAGTGCAACAGGGCTAAGACAAATGTCCTTTGACACCAAACATGGAGATACAGAAATTTGGAGTTTTCCTGCTCATTTTCAGGTTTTCTTTGCCCCAGAATTTTGTCACTATTTTCCTTTCCCTCCTTTTTGGAATGGTAACGTATGTTCTGTGCATTGTATGTTGGAAGTATGTGACATGCTTTTTCATTTTGATTTTAAGAGGATAACAATTTAAAAAATTACCATGAGTCTCAGAATAGACTTTGAACTTCTGACTTTTAAAGTGTTGACACTGTCATAGGCTATAGGTACTGATGAAGTTGAATTTTCTATAATGATATGTGCCAAAGATCAGCTTCAACAGGTCAGAGTAGACTGAGGCAGTGTGTGTAGAAACAGCAATTGATCACCCAACAGACTTTTCTGTGAGGGTAAAAATCTTGATTCTCTAGGACAGAATTGATTGTAACCAACAGGGGCTGCTACTGATAGTAGCCAGCAACTAGAGAAAGGGAAAGGAGGAGTAAACACTCACACACACACATACACACACACACACACACACACACACACACACACACACACACACATCTGGTATCTAGATGGAGCAAACTCCACAAGTTCTAAAATTTAATTTTTCTCCTACAGATTCCTATAAATTCCAGCAAAATCTTTCAAGCAATACAAAATCACAATGTGGTTATATTCTATTTTTCTTTAAGTTAATGATTACGATGAGTATATGTAAGAAAAACATGTTCCCCAATACCCTCACATGATCAAATACATATTATGGGTGAGAAACAAATATGAAAAAATTATTCCCAAGAACCTGCATATATTTGTAACTAAGCAACTTGTTATAGATTAATCAAATGTAATCAAACAAGGTAATTTTTTTCAGACAGCTTTTCTTTACTGGCAGGCCACAATTTGCAGTTACAAAGAAAGGATCAATTAAAAAGCAATCTTACAAAAATCTTAAAAGAATCACAAATCAAAACTTTTATATAAAAATCAACCATTTATACTTTACATTCTCAAGGTGTACATCTATTCATTAACAATTTTAATTAAATCAATCAGAAAGCTGAGGGCAAAATAGGTACAAGAAATTATTTATTATTTTGTGGTCACCAGCCCAGCTTCATCAAGAGAGTCAAGTCAGCTAGTGCTAATTGGGGTGTTGTTCTGGCTTCATAACCTCAAAAAGTCCCTAGAGTAACTATTAAGAATGTACTTTTCTGAACTTCAAATTGTTCCCTAAGATTTTTTACATCAGAGCAACTAAAAAGTCTTAATTTAATGGGAGAATGGGGAAATAAAAGTATCCAGAGGATCCTAGAAACCTACAAAAAGAACATTATGATGGGCAGATCTGGGTCCAGGGGTTCTGCTTAAACTATGACATCAACCATGGACAATATATGCAGTAAGCATCAAACCCTTATCCAGATCTAGCCAATGGACAGGACATTCTCCACAGTTGACTGGAAAGTGGGGACTGACTTTCACAGAACTCTGGTGCCCCATATTTGACCACTTCCCATTGATGGGGAGGCCTGGTGGCACTCAGAGGAAGCATAGCAGGATACCAAAAAGATACCCTAGGATCATATACAGGGGGAGGAGGTCCCCCTCAGTCACAGTCATAGGGGAGGGAAATAGGGTGAAAGCGGGAGGGAGAGAGGAATGGGAGGATACAAGGGATGGGATAACAATTGAGATGCAATATGAATGAATACATTTAAAATGCAAATGAATAAATAAATAAATAAATAAATAAATAAATAAATAAATAAAAGTCTTAATTTAACCATACTTAAACAATCTATTTTTCCTAAGGGTACAGTCTAAGGGTACAGTCATTGTTAGCAATCTACATCTTGCCAATGGTGCTGGTTCAGTCAAGAAAGGGCTGGCTGAATCAAGCCAGATGCAGTGGCACAAACCACTAATTCCAGCACTCAGGGAGGAAGAGGCAGGTGGATCTCTGTGGGTTCAAGTCCAGCCTGGTCTACAAAGTGAGTCCAAGGCAACACAGAGAAACCCTGTATCAAAAAGAATAAAATAAGAAAGAGAGAGGGGGATGGAGGGAAAGAAAGAAAGAGGGACAGAGATCGAACCCCTGACTCTACTAATGATACTCTGCTATGCCTGCAGACAGGAGCCTAGCTGTCCTCTGAGAGGCTCCACTCAGCAGTAGATTTGAACACATGCTGAAACCCATAGCCAAACACTAGGTGGAGATCAAGGAGCCTTATGGAAAAGTGGGAGGATGGATAGAAGGTCCCAGAGGGAACAAGAACTCCTCAAGAAAGACAGAGTCAACTAACTTATCCCAATGGGGCCTTACAAAGACTGAAGCACCAACCAAAGAACATACATGGACTGACTGAACCTAGACATGTGAAACATATGTAACTGATGGACAGCTTGGCCTTCATGTGGGTCCCCTAGCAAGTGGAGCAGGGATTGCTTCTGACATGCACATAGCAAGGCCCGTGGCTCCCACTTGGGATGCTGGGTCAAGGTAGGTATATTGGATCATAGCCTATAATCAATTTAGAAAAGTTGATAGACTTTTGTTCACTTGTGGTACAATTTTGTGGAGCTTATTAAAGTTAAGAACTTTATATAAGACCAATTCCATACCCTGAAGGATCAAGCCGACCATGTTCCTCCTCTGGGGGCCATCTTGACCCAGCTGGTAATTCTCACTGGGTTCTGTAGCTGGTAATGCCATGTTACTCATAGGGACTGTATTGTCTACTAGGTGGGTCTGATCTGCATACTGCCTGCCAACTGCCTGACTCTGTCTGGAAGTCTGTATGACACAGAGGCCATACCAATTAAGCCATAGGCCTGACAAATGTAGAGGAACTCTTTAATATAGGTGGATGGGTTGGCAGAGAAGGAGCCTAGCTGCTTTTCAATCTGGGAGAGGTCCTGTAGGGAGAAAGGAACATGTACTTAAACAAACCCCTGAGATCCTGCTACCTTCCAGAGGAGCAGAGGAAAGTAGAGGTATGTTTTGACTGAGTATGTGATGCCACAGGGAAAAATCCAGACAGGGAAGGCTAGTGTGAGGGCAGAGACCAGGGTAGAAGGAAGGGGAGGTGGGAGGAAAGAGGGAGGAGTGGGAAGGTGGCTAAGGGTGGGGAGGCTGGCCCTTAGCCTGAGCCTCAGAGAAGGGTGAAGGAGCAGCCACTTAGATTGGTTTTCTAGAGTATATTGTAGCCAGGCAGAATAGGCCAGATGTTTTGGACACAAATTTTGAGAGATTTTGAAGCAAAAATCCAAGAGCTGCCTTGATATCAACTTTAGACCCAGAAGCACCCATATTCCTAGACTTTGCCAGCATTCCAAGAATATATAAGTGGTGTCCCACTCAATACTCTGGGATAAGACACTTTGGGGGGAGGTAATCTCTGATAAGACATCTCTATATCGATTGACCAAAAGGCTCCCAAGAAGAAAGCCCTGGCTACTGTTCTGGACAGACTGGCTCTGATTTGGCCACTGCTTGGAAGAGAAAGTCCAAAAGAGTACCAGACCCTGGAAAATTAGGCAGCAATTGAGGACAGAGAGAGAGAGAGAGAGAGAGAGAGAGAGAGAGAGAGAGAGAGAGAGAGAGAGAGAGAGAGAGAGAGAGAGAAGAGAGAAGAGAGAAGAGAGAAGAGAGAGAGAGAGAAGAGAGAGAGAGAGAGAGAGAGAGAGAGAGAGAGAGAGAGAGAGAGAGAGAGAGAGAGAGAGAGAGAGAGAGAGAAGGGAGAAGCAGGTCCCACGGGCAGGGAAGACCAGGGCCACCAGGCTGGGCATGCAATTCCTCCCCAGTTTCAGCACCAGGATGATAGGTTATCTCTGCCAATGAAACAAGCTAATCCAAGTCAGATGAAAGGTATAAAAACGGCAGGTTTATTTGCAAACTAAGACTCCTTGGAGAGTTCACCAGCATCAGGAGACTAAAGCAGAGGAGGTTGCACCCAGTTTACGATAGGCAGGGTTTTTAAGAATTGTAGGCAAGCTCTCCCTCTTTCTTTCTACTTCCTCTCTCTCTCTCTCTCTGGGGTAGCCCTTCCCCCTTTCCTTCTCCCCGCCCCATGCTCATTTAATAAACTCCTCTACAACATAAAAAAAAAAGAATTGTAGGCAAAGGAAAAAGAGGTGTCAGCCACACGCTGGACATGGCCATCTGGGATGTGGGCTTACGTGGCTGGCATCTTTGGGTGAGAGGGGTTGCGACAGCAGTCAGGAATGCCAGGCATGTGGAACTAAGCCTGGGAGACTTTCCTCAGATGGGGCAGGGTTATTTATAGAGACAATGGGGTTTACTGGATCATGTGGGGAAAAGGGGGCAACCAGAGATTCCAACCAAACACCCTGACCTCTTTGGGTATATGGATGATGAGTTAATATCCTGCTAGAAAGAGGTGGCATGGGATTTACCAGATCATATGGGGGACGGAGGGGGCACTGAGAGATTCTAACAGAACAAATGTTTCTTTCTCTAGGATTGAGGAAAGTTTTCATTTCATTAATTTTTTGTCAGCATGGTAACTTTTAATCTTTGTTCCTCTTTGGTACCATAGGTTGTTAGGTTTGTTCCCTTGATCATAACTCATTTTAATGCATATGTTTTGCATGCATTTCCCCCTTAGTTTGGGGATAAGGATGGGGGCTTGTCTTCTTTTTTCCCCTCAGTCCTGTACTCCATCTGGCTTAGACCTCTGCAGGCCCTGAGCACGCTGCCACAGTTTCTGTGAGTTTGTATGTATGTCAGTCCTGAATTTTCTAGAAGGCATTGTTTCCTTGATGTCAACTAACTCCACTGGCTTTTACAATCTTTCTGTCTCATTTTCTGCAGTACCTCCTGAGCCTTAAGAGGAGGGCTTTGGCTAAGACATTCCATTTATGACTTGAGTATTCCAAAGTTTCTCTCTCTCTCTCTACACTTTATCCAGTTTTGGGTCTCTATATTGTTGCAGTATATTTCAGAAGGAAGTTTCTCTGATGATGGCTGAGTAAGACACCGATTTAAGAGTATAATAAAATGTCATTAGAAGTCACTTGGTTGTTATGTTGCCTATGGTTTTCCTATAGGTCCATTTTTTTGGTCAGGATCTTGGCCACTTGGGTAGTGTTAGTTATGGGTTTTATCTCATAGACTGGGCCTTAAATACAATCAGATAATAGTTGGTTACTCCCACTTCTGTGCCACTATTACACCAACATATCTTGCTGGAAGGTCATCATTGTAAATTGCAAGGTTTGTAGTTAGGTTGGTATTTACCTCTCCCCTCTGGTTGTGTTCAGAGTACTTTCCAGTACTATGAACGCTATTCAGAAGGGGAAAAGTTGTAGTTAGACAGCAGTTCTACTTCATCATGGTCAGTGTTGACTTCAGCAAGTAGGGTCTTATCATCAATTTGTGGAGTGCAACCAAAAGCTTTGGCAATAAAATTGGTTGTTTGAAAGTTTCCATAGGGCCATTTTGGCCAACAACTCAAATAGACGTAATTCACTCTTGGCACTGGAGATAGACCTTGCTGGAAAGAGATGGCTTGTTAGGGCTTTGTTTCCTCCATTATATGGTGATTCTAATTTAGATTTATTTTACATATGTATATATGCTAATAAGCATCTAATATATTATGCCGATGCCGCTCCCGTCCAGCAGGAAAAACACCAACACCGGGAACTCTTCTTGCAGCAGTTTTTATTCAGGATCCTGGAGTGACCCCGGGAAAAGCTCTCACAGAACCTTTTATAGTGTGCCTGTCCTATCAGAAACTGCCATGTCGCCACTCCTGGTTGGTGCATTCGGATCACACCACCTCACGCCATGCCTTGTCAGATCACACCACCTGACACTATGACTTGTTTGAATCACGCCACCTCACGCCATGCCTTCAGGCATGTGCATAAGGGGCTTGCTCACTGCGCATGCACAAAGGTTTTCTCACTGCACATGCGCAAAAGGGGGCGCATTGCACCGGGGAAGCAGCAGGGGGTGCTGCTATCTGTGGCTCTCCACAATATTAGGTTTCCATAGAACCCTCAAATGAACTGAGTTTTAGCTGTGTCTAATTGGTTCTCAACTCTCCCTTACCCCTTCATTTCTATGCCCCGTTCCATTTCATCCCCTCCCCCATCTGTCAATAACTATAATTTCCTCTTCCTAGGGAGATACTTCCTTCCCATCTAGTACCTTACCCTTTACCTAGCATTTGTGCTTATATGAATTGTAGCATGTTTATTAAAGACTTAACTGCTAATATCAACATATAAACAACCCTATACTATACTTACATTTTTTATATGAATTACCTCACTTTGTAGCTCCATCCATTACCTCAAAATTTCATGAGTTTTTAAAGTTGAATAATATCCCATTGTAAAAAGTACCATATCTTCTTTATCTGCTCATCTATTAAGGAAAGTCTAGGCCTTTCCCAATTTCTTTCTATTCTAACATAACAGAAATTAATACAGTCAAGCAAGTGTCTCTGTTGTAGGATGTAGAATCCTTTGAGTATATAGCAAAGGGTGATATAGCTGCATCTTGAAGTAGATCTATTTGGGCTTCCTGAAGAACTGCCATATTCCTTTTCTTAGGGGACTATAAAAGTTTGCAGTCCCACTAGCAATGGATGAGTTTTCCTCTTATTCTATATCCTTGCCAACATGAGCTGCCATTTATTTATTGTTCTTGACCATGCTGACTGGTGTGCTATAAAACCTCAAACTAATTTTGATATGTATTCCTGTGAGAGGTAAGGATGCTGAACATTTCTTTAAATGTTCTCAGCCATTTGTTTTTCATGTTTTAAAAACTTTCTGTTTAGATATGTACTCAATTGGGTTGTTTCCTTGATTTTCAGATGTTTTAGTTTTTCATTTAATTTATATATTAGCTATCTATCAGTCATGCAGTTATTAAAAATATCTCCTCCCCCCCAACTCTTTAGCCTGGCACCAAAGCCATTTTACATAGAATAAGAAAACCAATCTTCAAATTAACATAGAAATACAAGTGGCATACATAGCTAAAACAGCCCTAAAAAGAAAAGAAAATATCTAAAGATAATAATTTTTATGACCACAAACTATATTATACCACAATAGTGACAAAGACAGAATGGTACTGTTACAAAAACAGAGATAAATGGAATATAATCTGGAACCCAGAGATAAACCCAATCATCTACAAACACCAAATTTCTGACAGAAACCAAACACATACACTGGGAGTAAATGGTGCTTACAAAACTGAGTATCCATCTATTAAAATATGAAATTAGATCTATATCTCTTTTCCTATAAAAAAAATCAAGATGTACCGAAGACTTTAACCAGAAACTTTTTTCATCATTTATTTATTTATTTATTTAACTCAGTCCCATCCTCCCTCTCCTCACAGTTCCACACTCACCCTCTTCTCAGAGAAGGGAGGCCCCCAATAGGTACCAACCCAACCTGGTACCACAAGTAACAGAAGGATTAAGTTCATCCTTTCCCACTGGAGTCTGACAAAGCATCTCAGCTAGAGGAAAGGAACCCAGAGGCAGGTAACAGAATTGGAGATAGCTCTTACTTCTATTTTTAGGGGACCCACATGTTAACCATGCTTCACATCTGCTACATATGTGTAGGGTGACTAGGACCATGCTTTTTGTAAAAAGAGAACCTTTGAAACTGCCAAAATAAAAGAAAGGTTTTTTTTAAAAAAAGATAATAATCTTCAGAATACAGATGCAAGCAAAATCTATCTAAACAGGACTCCAATAACACAGTAAATAGTCCCAATATTAACAAATAGGGTGAAATGAAGTTTAAAAGCTTTTTAACAAAAAAAGAAGCCATCAAAGAATGAACAATGACTCTAGAAAATGATAGAAAATGTAGACTGGCTTTAGTTCACACAAGAACTACTACCTAGAATATATAAAGAAATACAAAGGTGAAACATCAAATGTCTGTCAATCAATAAATGAATCAATGAATTTAACATATAGGTGTCAAAATAAAAATGATAAATATTTTTAGATCAGATGTGGTGGCACACCCCCGTAATCCACACACTATGGGAGGCAGAGGCAGGTGGATCTCTCTTAGTTTGAGGCCAGACTGATCTACAAAGTGATTCCAAGACAGCCAAGGATACAAAGAGGAATCCTGTCTTGAAAAACAAAAGAAAAGTATTTTAAAAATTAACATTTATAACCACTAGAGAAATGGAATTTTAAATCATTTTGAGATTTAATGTTACCCTAGGCAGAATGGCTACCGTCAAGAAAACAAGTGACAACAAATACTGACGATGATACTGTAGGTGGGAGTATAAATGACATAACCATTATCAAAGGTAGTCTGGGTATTTTTCAGAAGATTAAAATTGGAACTATGAAACTTTATAACTAGATTACTACTTGGCATTTTTTAAAATGACTCCAGATCCACTGTCTTAGTCAGTGTCCTATTGCTGTAAAGAGACACCATGACCATAGTAACCATTATTAAAAAAAGAAATTAATTGAGGCTAGTTTACAGTTTCAGAGGTTTATTCCTTATTGTAATGGTGGAGAACATGGCGGCACCCAGGCAGACACTGTGTTGAAGAAGCAGCTGAGAGTTCTACACCTTGTACCACAAGCATCAAGAAGCATAAGCCACTGTGCCTGGCATGGGCTTTTGAAACCCTAAAAGCCAATCCCCAGTGATGCATTTTCTCCAACAAGGCCACACACTCCAACAAGTTAATACCACCTATTCCTTCTCAAGTAGTACCACTCCCTGAGGATGAAGCATTTAAATATATGACCCAATGGGGGTCATTCTTACATTTTAAAAAACCCTCTATATTTGTCTACAGAGAAAAACTTGTGCATTCATGTTCATTGCTGCTCTAGTCACATCAGCTGGGAAATGTAATTATCCTTCATTTTCATTAGCTAATGAGTAGAAAAATGAAAATGTGGCACATATACATATATAATCAAATTTTATTCAGTTCTCGGGAAAAATTAAATCATGAAATGTACAAGTAAAAAGATGTAACTTACAATAAGTAAATTGTTTAAGTCACTGCTCTGTTGCTGTGACCATGTGACCATGACCAAAGAGAAATAATTTAATTGGACATTAAAGTTTCAGATGTTTAGTCCATTACCATTATGGCAGGAAGCACAGCAGCATGCAGGAAGGCAAGCAGTAACTAAGAGATACACCCTGATCCATATGCAGAGAGAAGGGAGATGGCTTGGCTGAGTGTGGGCTTTTGAAGCCTCAAAGGCCACACCCAGGGACACACTTGCCTCAGCAAGTCCACACCTCCTAACCCTCCTAACCCTATCTGAGTTCATTCCACCCCTTGGTGACTAGCATCCAAATGGGCACTCCATTCCCAACTCACAGTTCAGCCTGCATCCCTAGAGGCCTGCATCCACCCAGGAGAGACAGGTGAGAACCCTATAACCATGCCTGCTGGGTCCGCCTGGGCAAGTGCAGCAGCAGTGAGCTATGTCCTGTCCCCTGTTCACCTCACTCCCAGCACACAACTCTACCTGCATTCATAGGGACCTTCCAATTTCAGGGACCACCCACTAAGACCCTTTCCACATAATTCCCTGCCTGTTTTGTCCACACTCCCCCAAACACAGCAGCAGTGAGCTCTGCTCTATTCCCTGTGCACTCCGTTCCTGGGCCACAGCCCTGCTGCCATCAGGGATCACCAGATGGGACCTATTTCCCCAAATTCCCTGCCAGCCACTCCCCCTAGAACACTCCCAATTAGGTAAACAGATACATTTTCTGGCCCACAATCTTCCTGCATTACCAGAGGCTTGCCAACACCAGAAATAACCAGATGGCTAAAGGCCAGCTTAAGAACACAACCAACAACAGCCAGGGCAATATGGCACCACAAGGACACAACTATCTTACTACAGCAAGCCCAGGATATCCTAATACAACTGAAGCACAAGAAAAAATAACCATAAATCCCAACCTTATGAAGATGATAGAGGCCTTAAAAGAGGAAATAAAACTAATCCCTTAAAGAGATACAGGAAAAGTACAATCAAACAGGTGAAGGAAATGAATAAAATTGTTCAAGACTTGAAAATAAAAATAGACGCAATAAAGAAAACACAAATTGAGGGAGTTCTGGAGATGGAAAGCCTAGATAAGAGGACATAAGCTACAGATTCAAGCATAGCCAACAGAATACAAGAGATGGAAGACAGAATCTCGGGTATAGATGATACTATAGAAGAAATTGTTACATCTGTCAAAGACACTGTCAAATCTAAAAAGGTTCTAACACAAAACATCTGGGGAACTTGGGACAATATGAAAGGACCAAACCTATGAATAATAAGACAAAACTAGACATGGTTGTCCACACCTATAATCCTTGTGCTCAGCGAGGCAGAGACAGGTATGTCACTGTGAGTTCTAGGCCAGCCTAGTCCACAGAGTGTGTCCAGGAGAGCTAAGGCTACATAGAGAAACCTTGTATCAAAAAAATGAATAGAAAGAAAGAAAAAAGAAAAGGAAAATAGGAATAGAAGAATAATATTACCACCTCAAAAGCCCAGGAAATATTTTCAACAAAAACAAAGAAAAAAATCACCAATATTTATAAGTGTATATTACAGAATACCAAATAGATTAGACCAAAGACGAAAATGTTATTCTACACACAAATCAAAAGACTAAACGCACAGAACAAAGAATATTAAATGCAGTAAGGGGGTAAGCCATGTAACATATAAAGGCAGACCTATTAGAATTATACCAGACTTCTCAAGAGACTGTAAAAGGCAAAAGGCCCTGAGCAGATGTCTTGCAGTCTCTAAGAAGCCACAAATACCAACCCAAACTCCTATACCCAGCAAAGTTTCAATCAACAAAAATGGCAAAACAATATATTCCAAGGCAAAACAAAATTTAAACAACAGCTTTCCATATATCCAGCCCAACAGAGGATACTAGAAGGAAAACAACACAAGATGGTTAACTACACCCCCTGCAGGAAATAAATAATTGCACACCAGAAAAACCAAAAGAAGGGACACACACACACACACACACACACACACACACACACACACACACCATCACCATCAAATTATAGGAATCAATAATCATTGGTCATTAATATCCCTCAACATTGATGAACTCAATTCCCCAATAAAAAGGCACAGGCTAACAAAATGGATATGAAAACAAGATCCATCATTCTGCTGCGTATAAGAAACACACTTCAGCAACAAAGATAGACATTATTTCATAGTAAAAGGCTGGAAACAGTTTTTCCAAACAAATGGACCCAAGAAGCAAGGAAGAAATCAAAAGTCATAATATCACTATTCACAGAAGATATGAAAGTATGCATTAGTGACCCAAAAGCTCTACAAGAGTTCTCCTACAAATGATAAAAACAAAACAAAACAAAACCTTCAGCAAAGTTACTGGATAAAAAAGTTAACTCTTAAAAATATCAGTAGCCCTTCTGTATATAAATGATAATCGGCTGAGAAAGAAAATAAGGAAACACAATAGCCACAAATATTATAAAATATCTTGATGTGACTAACCAAGCAAGTGAAAGATCTGTATTACAAGAACTTCATGTGTCTGAAAAAAGAAATTGAAATAGATATCAGAAGATGGAAAGGTCTCTCATGCACATGGATCAGTAAGATTAACAGTGAAAATGGCCATCTTACAAAAAGCAATCTACAGATTCAATAGATTCCCACCAAAATTCAAACACAATTTGTTACATACTATGAAGGATTAATTCTCAAATTCACACGGAAAAATAAAAACCTAGGACTACTAAAATTCTGTACAATAAAGGAACTTCTGGAGGTTATCAGTATCCCTGATTTCAAGCTGTACAACAGATCGATAGTAATAAAAAATATAGTATTGGCATAAAAAGAGAAAGGTCAATCAATGGCATTGGATTGAAGACACAAATAAACCTACACACCTAGGGACACCTGATTTTTGACAAAGAAGTAAAAAAAAAAATCATACAACAGAAAAATAGAAAGCATCTTCAAAAACTGGCGCTAGTCTTACTGGATGTCTGCTTGTAGAAGAATGCAAATAGATCCATATCTATTATCCTACACAAAACTCAAGCCCAAGTGGATCAAAGACCTCAACATAAAACCAGATACACTAAATCAAACAGAAGAGAAAGTGGGGAGTAGTCTTGAATGTATTGGTACAGGATACAATTTCCTGAACAGAACACCAATAGTTCAGGCACTAAGATCAATAATTCATAAGTGGGAGCTCACAAAACTGAAAATCTTCTGTGAGGCAAAGGACACTGCCAATAGGACAAAATGGTACCCTACAGATTGGTAAAAGGTTTTCACCCGTCCTACATGAGATAGAGGGCTAATGTCCAAAGTATATAAAGAACTCAAGAAATTAAATACTAACAAACCAAATAATGCCATTAAAAATGGGGTACAGAACTAACCAGAATTTTCAGCAGAGGAATCCAGTGGCTGAGATGCACTTAAAGAAATGTTCAATGTTATTAGGCAGGTAAAGAACTGCTTAGTGTCATTAGTCATCAGGGAAATGCACATCAAAATGACTCTGAGATTCCATCTTACACACGTCAGAATGGATGTGATCAAAATCTCTAGTGACAGCACATGCTGGTGAGGCTGTGGACCAAGGGGAACACTCCTCCATTGCTGCTGAGGTACAAACTTCTACAATCACACTGGAAATCAATTTGGTTGTTCCTCAGAAAATTAGGAATCTACCTCAAGATCCATCTTACCACTCCCAGGCACATACCTAAAAGATGCTCTACATTACCACAAGGACACTTGCTCCACTATTTTTATAGCAGCCTTATTTGTAATAACCAGAAACTGGAAACAACCCAGATATCCCTCAACTAAAGAATGTGTAAAGAAAATGTGGTACAGTCACACAGTGGAATACTACTCAGCTCTTAAAAAAACAAGGAAATCATGAAAATTGAAGGCAAATGGGTGGAACTAAAAAAGATAATCCTGAGTAAGGTAATCTAGACCAATAAAAACATGCATGGTATGTACTCACTTATTAGTGGATATTACCCATAAAGTGTAAGACAGTCATCCTACAATCCACAGACTGAAAGAAGTTAAATAACAAGGAATGCCCAAAGAGAGTGTGCTTGAATCTCACTCAGAAGCAGAAATAATATATTCATCTGAAATAGATGGAAGGAGGGAACTGGATGGGAAAGGGCCTGGGGAGGTGAATGGGGTGGAGTCTCTGTGTGGAGAAAATGGAGGGGGCCTGGGAGAGAGAATGGAAATCAGGGGGAAGACAACTCTGGGAGAGGGAGGCTCCTGGGAGTCTATGGTGTGGACCCTGGCTGAGAATTCTTACTGGGGGACAATGAGGAAAACGGAGCCTGAAGTGGCTACCTCCTCTAGCCAGGAGGGAATCCCAGTGGAGAGAGGGGGACACCCACCCCCACAAATTCTTAGACCCAGCTAATCAGTGACTAACTCAACCTGAGTCACATGCCATCAGAGCGAGCCCACCACTGACACTGTTAGTAACATTCCGCTCTACTCGCAGACAGGAGGATAGCCTAACAGCAGTCTTGGTGCCTTTAATCAGCAGCTGATGAAAACAGATGCAGAGACACACAGCCAAACGTAAGGTGGAGCAATGGGGACTCTTAAGGAAGAGAAGAATTGAAAGAGCCGGAAATGTCAAGGACACCACAAGAAAACCTACAAAATCAACTAATATGGATCCATAGGGGATCATGAAGACTAAATTTTCAACAATAAAGCATTCATGGGAAGTATCTACTCTTCAAACACTAGTATGTAACAGATGTAGAGCTTTATCCTCGTGTGGGACCTCTAACAGCAGAAGATGGTGCTGTCTCTGACTGTTGCCTGCCTTTGGGTCCCTTTCCCCTATCTGGACTGCCTTCTCTAGCCTCAATAGAAAGTGGGCCTAGTCCTACTTGATATGTCAAGGCAGATTGGTACCCATGGGATGCCTTCCTTTCTCTGAAATGAAAAGGAGGGGGCATAGAAAGAGGGAAAGGGAGGTGAGAGGAAGGGTCTCTCTTTATTTTTCTTTTGTTTTGTTTTCTTCCCAAAAAGCTGGATACCTGGTTGTGGTGATTTCCACACCAGCACTTGGGAGGTGGAGGCAGGTAGATTGTTGTGAGTTCAAGGTGAGCCTGGTCTACAAAGTGAGTCTAGGACAGCCATGACTACACTGAGAAACCCTGTCTCAAAAAAAAAAAGAAAAGAAAAGAAAAAGAAAAAGAAAGAAAGAAAAAAAAAGAAACAGTGGTAGGTTGGGTAATATAACACATACGCTGTAAAAGTAAAAGGGTAATACTGACAGAAGTGTTTAGATAAACATGGGATACCTGGGAGAGATACATGAGGAGGGTGGCCAAGTCAAGTTTGGTAGTTTAAATAAGAATAGTCCCACAGGCTCATATATTTGAATGCTTCCTCACTAGGGAGTGGCACTATTTGGAAGGATTTGAAGGATTAGGGGGTGTGGCCTCATTGGAAGGAGTATGTCACTGGGGGTACACTTTGAGACTTCAAAAGCCCATACCAAACCCAGAGTCCCTCTCTCTCTCTTCTGAAGGATGATGCTCCAGTGCCTGCCTTCATGCTGCCATGTGTCCCTCCATGATGACAGTGGGATCTGTCAGCAACCCAAAATTAAATGTTTGTTTGTTTGTTTGTTTGTTTTTAAATAAAGGCCACTTTTGTAATTGTGTCTCTTCACAGCAATAGAACTGTAGTAAAGACACCAAGCCTAATAGATATGACAATCTGTAATGAAACCTGATACTTTGAGTGTTTAAAAAAGTTTACATTTCATAACTAGAACACAAATTAGAACCTCACTGTGCAATGGAAAAAGGATAGCGTCTTCAACAAATGGTGCTGGTCTAACTGGACGTCTACATGTAGAAAAATGCAATTGGACCCATATTTGTCACCATGTACAAAACTCAAGCCCAAGTGGATTAAAGACCTCAACACTAAACCAGTTAAAAGAAAAAGTGGGGAAGAACCTGGAACACATTGGCACAGGAGACAACTTCCTGAACAGAACACCAGCCCAGGCCTTAATGTCAACAATTAATAAATGGGACCTCCTGAGGCTGAGAAGCTTCTGGAAGGCAGGTGACACTGTCAAGAGAACAAAGTGACAGCCTACAGACTGGGAAAAGATCTTCACCAACCCTACATCTGACAAAGGTCTAATATCCAAAATATATAAAGAACTCAAGAAATTAAACAACACCAAACCAAATAATCCAATTGAGAAATGGTGCTCAGAATTAAACAGAGAATTCTCAACAGAGGAATATCAAATGGCTGAGAAACACTTAAAGAAATGCTCAATGTCTTTCGTCATCAGAGAAATGCAAATCAAAACAGCTCTGATATTCCATCTTACACCCATCAGAATAGCCAAGGTCAAAAATTCAAGTGACACCACATGCTGGCGAGGATGTGGAGAAAGAGGAACACTCCTTCATTGCCAGTGGGAATGCAGTCTAGTGCAACCACTTTGGGAATCTATCTGGTTCTTTCTCAGAAAACTGGGAATAGGGCTTCCTCAAGACCCAGCTATTCCATTCCTTGGAATATACCCAGAAGATGCTCCAACATACAATAGGGACATATGCTCAACCATGTTCATAGCAGCCTTATTCATAATAGCCAGAACATGGAAATAGCCTAAATGTCCCTCAGTAGAGGAATGGATAAAGAAACTGTGGTATATTTACACTATGGAATACTACTCAGCTATTAAAAACAAGGAATTTCCAAAATTTGAGGTCAAATGGATTGAACTAGAAATGATCATAATGAGTGAGCTAACCCAGAAGCAGAGAGACTCAAATAGTATATACTCACTTATATCTGGACACTAAGCCAAGGGGTATGTCTCATGAAAGTCTTCACTTACCAGGAAAATGGGATAGTGGTGAGGACATGCTAAGGTGGGAGAAATATAAGAGATAGGGAAAGAGATGGATCCAGAAGGTCCTAGAAACCTACAAGAAGAACACTATGATGGGCAGATCTGGGCCCAGGGGTTCTGCTCGATCTATGGCACCAACCAAGGATATTATGTGCAGTCATCATCAAACCCCTACCCAGACCTAGCCAAGGGACAGGACATTCTCCACAGTTAAGTGGAGACTGGGGACTGACTTTCACACGAATTCTGGTGCCCCTTATTTGGCCATGTCCCCTTGATGGGGAGGCCCGATGGCATTCGGAGGAAGGATAGCAGACTGCTAAGAAGAAATTTGATAACCTAGCATCATATTCAGGAGGAGGAGGAGGTCCCCCTCAGTTACGGTCATAGTTAAGGGGAATGAGGTGAAAGCAGGAGGGAGGGAGAAATGGGAGGACGCATGGGATGGGATAGCAATTGAGATGTAATATGAATGGTTTTATTTTTCAACAAAAAATTTTTTTTAAATAGGACATTAATTTTGAAATAATAATCTTAAGTTCATCAGGTTCAAGAGGAAATAAAGCAAAACTGTCCTAAAATTCCAAAAAACAAAAAACAAAAAACCTCACTGTGACAATAATGTCTATAACTTAAAAAAAGTTAGAAGCCGAAAAGCGAAAAAGACCTAAATCTGCAATTATAACCCAGTTTGAAAAGTGTAAACTCAAAAATATGTATGTGGTTTTAAATAAAGTCTGTCGGTAAAATATATTTTTACTGATCAAGCACATTATAAGAAGAGCATTATTGTTGGAGCTCTGAAGGGAAAGGTACCCTGACAGTCAGGAGCCCAAGAATCCCACAAAGTCATACTGTACAACAAACCTCATGCAAGAGGTTTATTCGGAGGGAAAACCCCAGGAAGGTGGCTGCCTCTGCTCAAGTTAGAAACATCACAGGTATGATATAGGGCTTCTGGGGGGTGGGGGAGGTAGCGGGAAGGGGTAGGGGGGTGGGAGGGTGGGGGGTGGGGGGTGAGGGGTGGGGATAGGGGATGGAGGTGTGAAGGATGGGGGCTGTGGGGTGGGGATGGGGGTAAGGGTGTGGGGGGATGGGGGATTTGGAGTGGGGGTGGAGGTGGGGGGGGGTGGGAGAATGGGGGGTTGCTTTCCAGGGTGGAGAGTTCCAGGATGAGGATTGGTGGGATTTGAAGTCCTGCACGTGGTTCCTGTTCAGGGATTGGTAGGGTTTCTTGTTCAGCAATTGGTGGGTTTCTGTGACAAACTCAGGGATTGCTGGGTTTTCCTGCTAGGTTAGGGCCTGGCCACTCCCCCACCTCAGGGTTGGGAATGATTTTTCTAATGTTACAGCCATTAGAAAACGTTAGGGAGCCAGGTGTGGGTTGTGTATGCCTGTAATCCCAGCACTCTGAGATGCACAGGCAGGCAGATCTCTGTAAATTCCAGTTCAGCCTGGCCTTTAAAAAAAATTAGGCATGTCTGGGGCCATGGCCTGCAACTAGAGCTAGTGGGCGTGGTTAGGTTGGAGGGGGACTTTCCTTTTTTCTTCCTTGAGGGTTTACAAAGTATGCGAAGTTTACAAAGGAGGTTCCCTGGAGCTTGAATTGGCTGTGAATAGCCAACAAAACCTCTTTCAAAGTTGAAGAAATTGGGCATGTTATAAAAGTTAGAGTATTGTTCTTAAGTTGGTATTATGCTAGCCTAGCCCTGGAAGAAGCCCTGGATTCTCCAGCACAGTGGCACACAGGCCTTTAATGCCAGCACTCTAGATGTGACACGAAAGTAGGAGAACCAGGAGTTCAAGGTTACTCCCAGACTCAGTCAGCTCCTGCTCAACCTGGGCTACACGAGACCCTATCTCAAAACAAAATTTAGATTTTCAGTCATGTTTCGGTCGTTTGCTTTTGAAAAGTCTCCAAGGTACATGTGGAGAAATAAAACCCAATGATCGTAAAATATATGTAGATAAGTTAATAATTTATGATCTTCCCCTCAGTCAGAGTCATAGGGGAGGGGAGTAAGGGGAAAATGGGAGGGAGGGAGGAATAGGAGGATACAAGGGATGGGATAACAATTGAGGTGTAATATGAATAAATTAATAAAATATATATTAAAAATAATTTATGATCAATTACTAACAAGATAAGTTATTAATTTCTGTTAGTAAAATGTGATCAGTAGATGAGTCTTGGGAAAAAGCTACTCTGTATTTGCTCACCTTTTCCAATTTACTAAGTTAAAAAAAAACAACTACTCTGCTTTACAAAGTTAAATGATTGTTCTATGATCACATCTCAAAACTGCCTTGCTTGGCTGGGTTACAGCAGCCTGCAGCATCACCTCACATCCTGCTCCAGCTGTGGGGCTGAAGGGTTTGGCAGCAGAGAGCTCAAGGAAGGCTCCGCCTCCAACCCCAGACATCTACTTATGCGTGTTTCCAGGACAACCGACTTCAGTGACTGTCTCGCGGGAACCGCTGCTTCCGGGCGTGACGTCACAGCGAAGGCTTCTTCAGCCGCCTCTGGTGCTCGCCAGAGACTGTCACCTGGGAACTAAGTACGCCAGCGGCTCGAGGTCCTTATATCCGGAGCTCACTCCCCAGAGCCATTTGTATTGTTTGGCTGGCATGGCTGGCGGGACCCGAGCAAGGAGCAGGGCAAACAAGGCAAGGCCGGTGAGTACAGCTTGCTGAAGGACCAGCTGTCTGTGCAGCTAGAGTGAGCAGGCGAGGCTCTCTCGGATCGTCATTGGTCAAGAGAACCTCCTTTGGAAAAGCTTGTATTCTAATCTATTGCCAAGGCAAAAAAAAAAAATAAAATAAAATAAAAAATAAAATTAGTTAACAGAACCGAATGTTTTAATACAGAGAAACGATGAAAGTCTGAAGTGAAGTTCTGGCAGTTACTCTAATAAGTGTACATTGCATGATGTATCGAAATATCACACTGTCCCATACACATACAATGACTGTGTCAATTGAAATATATTTACAATAAAAATAAAACGTGAATAACTATATAAAATATAAATGCCAATTCATAAGTCTGAATTAACAAAGGATGCTAATGGACATCTTTCCTCAGAAATTACATAAATAATAAATAGATGAAAACTAAACACTTATCCTTAAAATCATAGGAAAATGCTAGTCAGCACCACCATAGAGACTAGTTTATTCACTAAGATGGCTATAATTTTAAGATATCACATAACAGAAACTATCAGTAAGCATGGGAAAGAATTTGAACAGGTACACATCTTAGCTGAGCTCATAAACGATATATCTAGTTTGGGACACAGGTTAGAAGGTTTGCAAAAAATAAATGACAAATTTCCCATATGACAAAAACAAGGTTGTTTGTTTTTTGCTTGACTTTCTTTTTATTTATTTTTATTTTGAGACTATAATTACGTTTCCCCTTCTCTTCTTTCCAAAACTTCCAATAAGCCCTTCTATACTTACCATCCAATTCATGGCCCCCTTTTCAACTAATTGTTTTTGCATGCATATATATATATATGTATGTGTGTGTGTGTGTGTATTTGTATGTATGTATATATACACAACCTGTTTAGTCCATATATTGTTACTTCTATGTGTGTGTTTTGAGACAGTTTTATGTAGCCCAAGCTGGTCTTCAACTTTCTGTGTACCTAAAGATGACCTCAAACTGCTGACCCTCCTGTCTCCGCGTTCCTGTGCTGGGTCTGCAGGAATACACCACCATGTGTGGCTGGTTCCCAAATGGAATTTTTCACAAGTCTGTTCATAGTAGCCGTATTTCCAGTGGCCCAAAGTGAGACAATCCAAATGTCCAACCACAGGTGGAATGCATTAAGAAAGTGTAATATAGAAGAAGAAATGACATTTTGGCATATCTACTGTAGGACCTGAATCCAGAAGCAGAATGCTATGAAGATTAGGCAAACCTGAAACATAAGACATCAGTTTCAGTGTATCTGCACTATCTGATATAACTTATTCACCTGATATAGAATGGAGAGTTATTGATAAGCTTTGGAGAATGTCCATTAATGTTAGCAAGCCAAGGTCATTTATTAGAACCACATTTTTTGGTGTGGATAGATGTTTACTCTTCCGCACTTTTCTTTGTGTGTTTCTTAGAAGGTATTCTATCACTTTTAAAAACAGTTTGTTTTTAAATAGTTTTAGAGACAGAAAAAAACTAAGCAGAAAGTGGAAACTTTTCATGTACCCCTCACCTCCAGCCCCTTCCCCCTTATTTTTAGCACCTTCTATTCCTGTGGTCGACTTGATACAATTGATAAGCTAATGATGATACATTATTATTCAAAACGTTTTCTCTTACTGTCCATATTGCTATGGGTTTTGATTAATCTCTAAATACATTTCTATTTATAAGTATAAGTAACATGTGCATTTACTGTTGCAAAATCATACAGAATAATTGTTTCATTGCCCTAAAATTCTTCCATTCCCTACTTAATTGTTCTTCCTTCTTCCTTGAGCATTGCAACCACAGTTCTTTTAAGGCCTTCATGGTTTTTCCTTTACCAGCATGCCATATAGTTGGAATTATGTAGTTCACAGGCTTGCACATAGCCTGCAGCTAGCAATATCTATTTACTTCTTATATGATTTTTGATAGTTGAATGTCTTATTTTTAAAATTCCATCATATGGCTATCCCATATTTCTTTAGTCATTGCAATTACAAAAAAAAAAGTAAAGTTGTTGTAAATGTATGTATTCAGTGTTTTGTGTTGTATTGTGTGGCATTATTCCTGGGAACTCATTAACAAATTTCTATTCACGCCAGATAGGGAACTGATAACAAATCAAAGAAGAGATATCACAAAAGTCCTACTTGGTGAAGCAATGGATTTCATTGGGTGAACTTAGAGGAGTGTAGGTGAGGGATTGCTTAAAAGCAAAAACTGATTGAGAGATAGAAGCATCAACAAAAGCCCGTCCCAACGTAGGTGACAGCTCATGAAAGCAGGAAGACTGGAGCACACTGCACAGCATGCAGGCTGCTCAGTGGCTTCCAGGTCCTTTGGTTGGTCTGAACTTCTTCCAGGCAGCTGGACTGCTCTCTGCTAATTCCAGGCAACTCGGCTGGTCTCTGATACCTCCAGGCAGCTTTGCTGGAATGAATCTTTTCTAGGTAGCTCTATTTGCCCGAGAGTGACTTTTAGCAGTCTCCACTTCTTGTATATGCTTAGGGGAGGAGGCACCTAGTGAATCTGATCAGCTTCAGGGACTTCCTAAAACTATTTTGACTTGTTTGCTTTCTGAGTTTAAGAGCTTTCCTGAAAGATAAAACGTTTCATCTCCCCATACACAACCCTGTTGTTTAACCTCCTTGTAAACATTCTATCTTAAAAATCCCCTTCCAATTTAACTTCCTTTCCACATTCTCATCCTATGGCTTTAAGAGTTTTCCTCCAAGATTAAGGCTTTTAATCTCAGAGGAAACTGCGTGTGGGCACAAGTTCTCAATTTGTTTATATAAATACCCAGAAGAATTATTTCTGAGTGGTATGTTTAGGTTGGAGGGGGGACCAAATTCATGTCACACTTTCATTTCAAACTGACTAAAGTGTCTATGCTCCCTACTAGTATTTCCCCATAGCTGCACTATCATTTATGTCAGACTTTCGACTTCGGCCATTGTAACAGGTGTGAAGTGGTATATAATTTTTGTTTTCATTTATTAATTACCCAGATGCAATGGTCTGAAGGTTTGTGTTCCTTTCAGTTCATTTCTGGAAAGCTAAGGCGTGATGTGATGCTATTTAGGAGTAGAGGCTGAGGACTGTGACTAGGCTGTGAGCTCTCTGCCCTCAGGAGAGACTTGTGCTTCCACTCACCTCCGTGTGGGAGCACAACATCGAAGCTCCACCTTAGAGTCAGACAGCAGCCCTCAGTAGATACATTGTTTGCCACATTGAACTTTCTTAGTTTCTGGAAGTATAGTAAACTTTAGTCTTTGTAGCAAAGTATTCAGTCTCAGTTGTGGCTGATTTAGAAATAGTCTAAAGCCCCAGTCTATATATCTTCTTTAATGAGACTTCTACCTAGATCTTTCCAGTTTTTACATCATTTTACTGTCATTCAGATATCTCTATTTATGTACCTCTTACTTTGATGTTTTGTCATAAACTTCTCAATTCCATTTCTTCCAAGTACCTGATAGTGAAGCCAAATAATTGGATGTTGTCCTTATACAATTATGTATCTGTCCATTTCTACATCTAAGCCAAGTGTACAACCAGGTGGATTGCTCAAAGTTCAGCCCATTCACTCCTGTATTTCAGGAATATCCTATAAAGGGAATATAAAATAGTTCTCAGATCTTAAGTGGTGCCTGCAATTCATTATTTCTTCCTTTCTCTGTCAGGTTTCCAGGCAGTATTTCTATTTGCTACTGAAACTCCAAGGACTATTGGGTTTTTGGTTTGGTTTGTTTGTTTGTTTGTATACCATAGCTCCACCAATAGAAAGAAGTTTGCACAGTAACTTGAATCTGCTGAAGATTGCTGTGATACAGATGTTTGTGACCCATCCCTCAAATTAATATATTTAATCCCATTGTTACAGTGCTTGAATTGGAAATTGGGGAAGATGATTATGTCATAAGTGCAGAAGATAAATAATTAAGATCTGTGCTCTTATTAAAGAGGCTTCAGAGGCATAGCTAGTCTTTCTCTTTTGTTAATTGAGATTATAATGAAAAAAAAAACCAGTAACAACAAAGACCTGAAGCCTGTTTTCCAGGAAATGTGCCTATCTAGTCATCAAATAAGATTTGGTCTTAGACTTCTCATTTTCTAGCACTGCAAGAAATGAATTTCTATTGTTCTATCAAACTGAACGCACTGAATCAAAGACCAATTCTAAACACCACTCAAAGCTAGCAGGCCAGAGTAATGTACCAAATGAGAAATATGTTGTCTGTAAAATCTAAATAGGTATAATAAGAGTTATAGTAGCTCTTTCTTGGTTGTATGGATGACCATATTAAATGATTTATTTAATATGCCCCAGAGCCCCCAAAAACCTAGAAATTTCATGGAGCTTCAAAGCTTCAGGGTTTTGTATGGATATATTTCCCACCAGAGGACATTAAAATGTCTAGAGTGGCCATTGCTTCTTGCTTTGCCTCATTATCTTTATATTTGTGAATGTATGCTTACATAATCCAAATATGTTAATTTGACACATAAAATGTTAAATCTTTTGATAGGATTTAGATGTAGTTGTTCTCCAGAGGCTTATGTGCAAGAAACTTGATCAGACCAATGTGGTGTTAAGAGATTATTAATCCTCCACTGGTGGGAGGGAAATGAATACATCTTCAAAATTATTAATGCCTTTCAAAACTTTATGGATTAGAAACACCCAGAACTTTTATGAATCTGCCAGAGTCTGAAACAAAGCATCAAATATATGATTAAAGGAAAAGATGGATGATCTAGAAAGTTACAGGAGTTAAACATAATTATTGACAGACCAGAAATATTCATCTATATATTTATAATAGAAATAGTGAACAATAATATTCAGAGCAAATCAAAACGATAAATAGTGCAAATCTCTCAGAGGAAAGTAAAGCCTTGCCACATTGCACAGGCACACAATCTGACACTCTGAAAATGTAGTTTAATGTAGAAAATTTGCAATCTGAGCAGCAAGAAGACATCAGAGAAAGTACACCCTATCCCTTTAAACTTCAAAGCCACTTTTCTTAATTACAATAAGAACGACTATTGTTAATCCTTTCTACTGAGGGTAGCACATGATTTTGCTTTACTTTGTTTCTCCAAGCACCAAAGATCTCTCCTCTCTACTACCTGAGTGGCCATGTTGCTTATCAGTGTAGGCCCAGTTAACAGTCTTTAACTTGGACACAGACTCAAGGACCCAGATCCATGTGGTGGGAGGTACTGGCTTCACTACATAGGCACAAGACATTTGTTATTTGCATCTTAGCCACAGTTCACCCATGTGAGGCCAGATGTGTATGAATGCAAGTGAATAACTAAGAGACTGGAATGGCCAGGGCACACTGGATAATTCACAACCCATATCTCACCCCAGATTGTCTTCTTGTTTGCTTGCTTTCCACACTGCAAGATGTGTGCAGACATTTGGTGGAAACATTTATTACTTGGACATTCTTTTATACCCATGTACACATTGGCAAAGTGCCTCTGATGTTAGAGGACAGTTAACTGCTGGGGCTTGGGTTCAGCTGTTGGGAGCAGCGTGAGGACACCCTCCAGACTTCCTGTATTGATGGTCCCATATATGAAGAACATTAGCAGGAATTTAGCCCACCAACAATCATAATAGTATATGGAATGCCAAGGGAAATACAGTACAGAGAGCAAATAGCTCTTTCCAGACTAATGTGTTTAACATATCTGAGTGTCACTGAAGAGAAGAAAATGACTTAACATCCGTTTGGCCCACACAGGCCCAGAAAAAAAGGCATATCCATCATTTTTTTCAGCAACAAAGAAATATCACCGGTATTGTTCTGTCTTGCTTTGAAATTACTATCTTGTTTTTTCCTCTTCACTATCATTTTTCATACCTTCGTTCCCATTGAGCTTGCTTTTCTGAACCCCTTTATATTACTTACTAACATTTTATATTCCATAATTAAAAAATAGTTTATCTTATATGCCACCTAGCTTATTTTAGGTTTTATTAGATTAATGACTGTTGATTCCATTTTCTGTATTTTGTTTATTATATCTGATTAAAACTACCTTAATGTTGCCGTCATATGTTTTTTCTCTGCTGAGGGGTAGTGGGGATGAGACTTCAAAAGAAAAGTTTGCCACTGAGAAGACCCCCATATAAAGTGAAGGAGGAGTTGTTATCCATCTCAACACTCAACCCTGGTACAAATAATATGGAAACACCAAAAAGAAGAGGAGGAGGAGGAGGAGGAGGAAGGAGGAGGAGGAGGAGGAGGAGGAGGAGGAGGAAGGAAGAAAAACTAAAGAAGAAGAAGGAGGAGGAGGAGGAGGAGGAAGGAAGAAAAACTAAAGCACCTTGACTATTCCAAAATTTTTATTATACTTCCTCTATAACTAAATGAAAAGGTATTAATGTGTTTGAATTATTGGGCAAAGGAGTCAAAAGTTCAATTTGAAAGTAATCAATAGCCTCAAATGGAATTCAAACAAACAATTGAATACAGCAAAAGATGTCAATTCAGAATTTGCATGAGAAATTCATCAAAAATAGATACGACGACGACGACGACGACGAAGAAGAAGAAGAAGAAGAAGAAGAAGAAGAAGAAGAGGAAGAGGAAGAAGAAGAAAAAAACTCAGACAGACAAACATCTTGGAAATAAAAAAGATGAAGAAATCACTCATTATTAATATACTAACTTAGAAAAAGTATCAATTAGAGAAAAGGGCAGTGAATTATTTATTCTAATAACAATAAGGACAGAAAATCATGACCACAACCCTGGAACACACAATGAGACTAGACATAAGAATCCTTTGCTATGGTGGAGCATGGTGGTGTATGCCTGTGATCCCAGCACTCAGGAGGCAGAGACAGGCAGGTCTCTGTGAGTTTGAGGCTAGCCTGGTCTACAAAGCAAGTCCAGGACAGCCAAAGCTACACACAGAGACACGCTGTCTCGGAAAAACAACAAAATCCTTGGTATGGAACAAAGAGCTAAAATAAAAACCGAAGACATAGAGAAATCTATTCAATGAACCTGTAGAAGAAAATTCCCCAAGTCTAGAGAACTGTATGAACAAGCAATCATAATACCAAACAGACATGACTTTAAAATATCCTGTCCACATCAGACTATATACTTAAAGTATCACAAGTACAGAGATAAGAAAGAATATTGAAAGCTATAAGACAAAAATATATAGTTACCAACAAGGCAAACTATCAGACCTCTCAGCAGAAACCCCCCAAAGGCATTTCAATGCATTAACGTAATTAAATGCCAGCCAAGATTGCAATACCCAGCAAAATCAGCTTTAAAAAACTAAAGGAGACAAAAAGCCTTACAAATTATCAGCACTAAATAAATACACAGCAGTAAACCAACATTGCAGAAGATACTCAAAGGATTTCTACAGACAGATTGGGGCAGGGATCTAGACCTAAAAGAGCCCAAGAAAAACTAATTTTATGAAATTAATAAAACTAATAAGAAATAGGAAAGATTCAAATATATTCAACTCAATCAATTTGCCAAGCTCTTATGTGAATAGTGAGGAAAGTCTAGAAGAGAAAACACTTGAATCAACAGGAAAAAAGGACAAAAAAAGCAAAATTAAAAGCTATGAGTTAACACATACTTCTCAATAATACTGCTAAGTATAAATCAATTTTGCTTTGCAACTAAAGACACAGACTGCCTAGTGAGATTAAAATCCAATATCCAACTATTTGCTATCTTTGAGAAACCACTTGTCACTGGCAAAGACACGGAGACTAAAAAACCCTTGAGAAACAAATTCTAAGCAAACGTTTTGGCAAAATTTGGAGTAGATTTTCCTCTATACTGGTTAATCTTTGTCAGCTTGTGTGGATATAGACTTACCAAGGAGACACATTTGTAGGCTTGTCTGTGAGAACAGTAACAGTACACATTAATTTAGGAGGGAAGACCCACCCAAATGTGAGTGGCACCATCCCATGGTCATGTAGCCTAGACTAATATAAGGGAAAGAAGAAAGGCCGATGATCACCAGTATTATTCTATCTTTGCTTCCTTGTCTACTCAAATATGAAAAAGTAGCCTCATGCTCAGCTGCGACAAACAAGACATGCTACCATGTCTTCCATAATATAATAGACTATAGGCTCAGATAAACTCTTCCACCTCTAAGCTCCTGCTTATGGGCCCTTTTTCTTTTGTCTCAGCAATGAGAAAACTAACAAGACATATATCATAAATTAAATTAAAAACAAGTTAAGCAGATGAGACAAAGCTACTATGCATTAATACAGGAAACACACTTAGGTCCTCAGAAAAAGTAGCTGACATTTCTGAGCTCTTTCTTTCTTCCTCATATATCCTTATCAGTTTTGAGATCATCTACTAAAGACTCTTTTTTCCAAAGGTCTTGGACAATCATATATTTACTTAGCCTTTAAATAAGCAGGAATCACAGCTCCATCTCCTGAAGACTGGCATAGTCGCTCTGGATATCATTCCCGCTGATCTTTTCCAGGTGGGAGAGAAGCTCCAAGGGCTTTGCCCCAAGGAAGTCACTCATAGAATACTTGTACTTTCCCCAGGAGATGCAACATGGCTCCCACTAATAGGACAGGAAACTGGAGGCAGGAGCTGATGCAGAAGCAGTGGAGGGCTGTTTCTTTACTGGCTTGCTCCTCATGGCTTGCTCACTCTGCGAACAATGGCCTGGCCCCTCCCACATCAATTAATATTTAAGTAAATTCTCTAAAAGTCTTCATATAGCCTGATCTTACTGGGGCATTTCTGCATGTGAGACTCCCTCCTCCCCAGTGACGCTAGCTTGTGTCCAGTTAACATAAAACTAGCCAGCACACCAAACCTACGTGATTCCTTACATTATGCCACATCCATGGATTCTTTTACAGTGGCTTCCTGCCCCCCCCCTTTTGCCTCTTTGTGAGAACAAGTCTGATCTGGTGACACAGAGGAGATGCCTTTAACTCAGTATTTAATGATCTTAAGTTGTAAGACCCCATGCTATGGGTCTGTGTTAGGCATGGAGGCCCTGAAGGTCTTTAAATTGTCCTTATGTTCATTTTCCCTGCTATGAATATGTGGAGCTGACTAGTTCTATTTTAAACTGTTGTATAACCCCAGAAGTCTGAAAACCTCCTTGTATGCTGTGACCCTTTTAATCTCCAAAGCATTTTTTCTGCCGGTGTTATCCATGTATGTACCTGGCTGCAACTGAAACTATTGATTCAATGCATGAATAATAGATAAAGATTATATATATATATATAATCTTTGCCCAGAACCATCCTATTCTTTCCTGAACACACTTCTCAGTTCTTACACTATAGATAGAAAGCCCTGGAGGTCTTTTAAATCTTTAAGCCCTGATTTCTTTTCATCTAATAGGGTCTTCAGTTTTCTCCCACCTCACATTTTGCTGTAGACAGAAGAGACTGGGCCAGACATTCAAAGCTTGCTTAGATGCAACCTTACCTGAAGGTCCAGGATTCTAAGTAATAAGTTCTACCTTCTATAAACACAATTCAGTCCAACACTTGCACACACACACACACACACACACACACACACACACACACAGTCATTCCTTGAAATTAAAAATAATACAAAATACATACTATGTTAACTCACAAATGAAATAAGCACTCTGCATCTTGCCTCTAGCTACCTGCTTCTGTGGTTAAGTTCTGGGTGAGTAAAGTTCTTCTGCTTCTCAGCCCTTACAACATGACCTATACCTTATGTAAGGTGCATTGGAAGACTGGTGCACTGGTTACTTTTCCACATTCAAGAAAATAATAGGTTTGCATCAGATGTAGAATAGAAATAAAGGGAATGTCTCAAATAATTTGATGCAAGTAAGTATTCAATAGCTGAAATTTAAAGGTGAGAAGTAGAAAGAATGTAGGGAACTGAATATGGATCATTAAACAGAAAGAAAAGTCAAATATCAGTTTTAAAAGAATGAAAAATGAAGGGGGGCCTCAGAAAAAATGTGAGAAGTCATTATTTGCACCAAGATACATGGAATGAAATTTCAGAACTTAAGGGTGAATGTACCAGAATAATATAGTCCTCTTTGGGTGGGTATGGTACCACAAATGTAACCTTGGCATTCAGGAAGCTGGGAGAAGAGGGCTGTAAATTCAAGGCTAGTCTATGCTTCCTGGTTATCAGAGTTATTTTTGCTATTTTCATGATTGTGTTCAAGTACACTTTTACTCAATCATGCCAGTAAAATACAAGAATGGTGATTCTTTAGCATTTTTAATATGCTAAAGAGAAGCCGCAATGTGCTGCTTCCAGAAAAGTTGATACTCAAATTAAATATGCACTCACACACAATCACATGTGAAAACTAACTCAGAAAAGGCCACCCGATATAAAAGAAAGCAGTGATGGAGAGGTGGAGTATTAAAAAAAAAAAAGCCCAATACACATAGAAAACAAAATAAAAACAGTAGGTGTAAAACCAGCTACAAAGCTACTAAAATTAAATGTTAATGGCTAGCGAGCCATTTAAAGAAAAAAAAAATCCTAGGCTCTCCAAAATGATCCAATTATGTCTTGTGTCTAAGTGATGTGTTTGTATTCTAAAGCCCCAAAATGTTGAAAGTTAAAAAAACTGAAAATGGCCCCATGCACATTGTCAGTGGCTATAATATCATACAACACAGACTAGATACTGTGGCTGCTGGAGGTAAAGAACACTTTCCACGTCCAGAAGCTTTACTAACTGAAATTTAGCAGACTTCCTTTTATTTTTTAAAAATTTAATACTTCTCATATATTACATCCCAACTGCACTGTCCCCTCCTTCCCTGTCACATAGTCTCTCCCAGATCCACCCCCTCTCTCCCCGCCTCAGAATAAAGGCTACCCAGGGACACCACCCAACTCACCAGGCACAACCCCTCACATCTAGGCCGGATGAGGCAGCCTAGTGAGGGAACCCAGTAGGAGGAAGACAGTCAGAGACAGCACTAGTTCCCACTGTTAGGAGTCCCACAAGAACACCAAGCCACACAACCCTAACATACATACAAGGAGCTATCCAAGCTCCCTGATCCTTGCGAGCTCCCAGGAGTCCTTCCTGGTCAGTTGATTCTGTGGGCGATGTTCTTGTGTCCTTGACTGACTCCTTTGGATCCTCCAATCCTTCCTATCTCACTTCCTCCTGGAGTTCCACATAATATTTGGCTGTGGGGCTCTGCTTCTGCTCCCTTCAGTTGCTGGATGCAACCTCTCTGATGACAATTATGCTAGGCTCCACTCCCAGAACACTCTGCAGGCATGACAAACTGTCTGTCAAAGGTTTTGTGCCTGGGATGGTGTCCCATCCCTCCACTTGAGGCCTAGCCTGGTTACAGAAGACAGTTGGTTCAGGTACTATGTACTCTATTACTAGGAGTCTTTGCTAGTTTTACCCCACTAGATTCTATGGAAGTTCCATTGTACTAGTTTTCTACTTCTCCCACAAATGCCCCCTAATTCCAGTCACCCCCCCCCAGCATTCTTTCCCTTCATCCCCCTGCAACTGATCCCTCCTGTTCTCACCCTACCCACACCCAATCCGTCCTTGAAATCTATTCTATTTCCTCTTCCCAGGGAGATCTTTGCATCATCCCTCAAGCCCTCCTTATTACTTAGCCCTAAGCTCTTTGGATTGTAGCATGATTATCCTTTACTTTTCAATTAGTATCTACTTATAAATGAGTACATACCATGCATGGCTTTCTGGGTCTGGGTTATCTATCTTGGTGTTTTTTCCCTAGTTCCATCCATTTTCCTCTAAATTTCATGTCAACTTTTTTAAACAACTGGGTAATACTCCACTGTTTAAATGTATCATATTTTTAAATATATTCTTTGGTTGAGAGGCGTCTAGATTGTTTCCAGTTTCTCACAATTATGAATAAAGCTGTTGTGAACATAGTTGAAGAAGTGTACTTGTGGTAGGATGGAATGTCCTTTGGGTATATGCCCAGGAGTGGTATAGCTGGGTATTGTGGTTATTTGGTTTCCAGTTTTCTCAGAAACCACCATGTTGATTTCCAAAGTTTGCACACAATGGAGGAGTGTTCCCCTTGCTCCACATGTTTACCAGCATGAGCTGTCACTAGCATTTTTTAAAATCTTAGCTATTCTGACATGTGTCATGAAATCTCAGTGTCATTTTGATTTGCATTTCCTTGATGTCTAAATTCTTTAAGTGGCTTGGTGGTTTGTTTGAGATTCCTTTGTTGAAACCTATACCCAATTTTTAATTAGATTATTTGGTTTGTTGATGTCTAATTTCTTGAGGTCTTTATATATTTTGGATGTTAGTGCTTAGTCCGATGTGGAGTTGGTGACAATATTTTCCCATTCTGTAGGATGCTGGGTTTTTTTTCCTGTTGACAATGTCCTTTGCCTTTGAAGCTTTTCAGGTTCATGAGGTGCCACTTAATAATTGTTGATCTTAGTTCCTGCACTACTGGTGTTCTGTTCAGGAAGTTGACTCATGTGCCACTGCATTCAAGGCTATTCTCCATTTTCTCTTCTATCAGGTTCAGTGTATCCAGTTTTACGTTGAGGTCTTTGATCTACAAAGATGATACTTTTGTGCAGGGTAATAGATATGGATCTATTTGCATCTTTCTACATGCCCACACCCAATTAGACCAGCACCATTTGTTGGAGATTTTTTCCATTGTATATTTCTCAAATATATATATATATATAGCAAGTGCCCAGAGGTGTGTGGATTTACTTCTCTGCCTTCAATTCTATTCCATTGATCAACCTGTCAGTTCTTATGCCAATACCATGTGGTTTTTATTACTATTGCTCTGTAGTACAGATTGAAATCAGGGAAGATGATACCTGCAAAAGTTCTTTTATAGTACAAGATTGTTTTGTTATCTTGGGTTTTACGTTATTCCATAAGAAGTTGAATATTGTTCTTTCATGGTCTGTAAAGGACTGTGTTGAAGTTTTGATGGGAATTGAGTTGACTATATAGTTTCCTTTTAGTAAAATTGCCATTTTTACTATGTTAGCCCATAGCACAGGAGATCTTTCCATCTTCTAATATCATATTTACTTTCCTTCTTCAAAGACTTAAAGTTGTTATCATATAAATTTTTCACTTCCTTTGTTAGAGTTATGCTCAAGACATTTTATATTACTTGTGGCTATTGAGAATAATGCTGTCTCTCTGGTTTCTTTCTCAGTCCATTTGTCATTTTTATATAAGAAGGCTACTGATTTTCTTAGGGTGAATCTTGAATTCAGCCTCTTTGCTCCAGGTGTTTATCAGCTGTAAGAGTTCCCTGGTAGAATTGTTGGGATCATGTATATGTATATGATCATATCATCTTTGAATAGTGATTCTTTGGCTTCAGTGTTTCCAACTTCTATCTCGTTGATCTCCTTTAGTTGTCTTTTTGCTCTAGCTAGCATTTTAAGAGCTATCTTGAACAAGAGTTAGTAGGCAGCCATGTCTTGTTCCTGATTTTAGTGGAATTGCTTTGAGTTTCTTTCCATTTAATTTGATGTTTACAATATGTTTGCTGTAAATTACATTTATTATGTTTAGCTATGTCCCTTGTATCCCTAATCTCCCCAAGACTTTTATCATGAAGAGGTATTGGATTTTGTTAAAGGTCATTTCAATAACTAATGAGATGGTCTTGTGGGCTTTTTTTTCCCGTTTCAATTCGTGTATATGGTAGATAGTGTTGACTGATTTTCTTATGTTGAACTCTCCCTGCATCTCTGGGATCATGGTGAATGATCTTCTTGATTTGTTCATTGGTGTATTTCACAAGTATCTTATTGTGTATTTGTTTGCATTGATATTCGTAGGGAAAACTGGTCTCTAATACTCTTTCTCCATTGATTATTAGTGTGGTTTGGTTA
This sequence comes from Acomys minous, assembly GCF_964271855.1. Taxonomy (NCBI): domain Eukaryota; kingdom Metazoa; phylum Chordata; class Mammalia; order Rodentia; family Muridae; genus Acomys; species Acomys minous. Next base: position 63,716,925 of record NC_140496.1, read on the forward strand.
TCAGAATGACTGGACTAATAAAATTAATTTGGCCGTATTTCTTGTGTTTATATTTTTGTAGAATAATTTGAGGAGTATTGGCATTAAATCTTTTTCAAAAGTCCAGTAGAATTCTGCACTAAAATCATTTGCCCTGGGGCTTAAGTTGTTGGGAGACTTTTGGTGACTGCTTATTTTTCCATAGTGGTATAGGGCTATTGAAATTGTTTATCTGGTTTTGATTTAATTTTGGTAAGTGGTATCTAGTAAGAAAATTGTCTATTTCTTTTAGATTTTCCAATTTTGTTGAGTATAAGCTTTTGAAGTATTACCTAAAGATTTTTTTTTGGATTTCCTCCATGTCTGTTGTTATATCCCCTTTTTGTTTCTGATTTTGTTAACTTTGATATCCTTTCTTTGTCTTTTAGTTAGTTTTCATAAGGGATTGTCTATCTTGTTGATATTTTTTTTCAAAGAACCAACTCCTTGTTTCAATGATTTTTTTTTGGTCTTTTTCTCTTTGCTTCTATTTTATTGATTTCAGCCCTCACTTTGATTATTTCCTGATGTATATCTTCTTGGGTTTGCTTGCTCCTTTTTGTTCTTGAGTTTTCAGGTTTCCAGTTAAGTTGCTGATACAGGATCTCACCAATTTCTTTATGAGGGCACTTAATATTATTTTCTTCTTAGCACCACCTTTTTAAAATTTTTTTTATTAATTTATTCATATTACATCTCAGTTGTTAGCCCATCCCTTGTATCCTCCCATTCCTCCCTCCCTCCCGCTTCCCCCTCTATTCCTTCTGCCTATGTCTATGACTGAGGGGGACCTCCTCCCCCTGTATATGCTCATAGGGTATCGAGTCTCTTCTTGGTGACCTATTATCCTTCCTCTGAGTGCCACCAGGCCTCCCCATCCAAGGGACATGGTCCAATATGGGGCACCAGAGTTTGTGTGAAAGTCAGATCTCCTTCTCCACTTAACGGTGGAGAATGTCCTGTCCATCGGCTAGACTGGGTATGGGTTCAAAGTTTACTGCCTATATTTTCCTTGGCTGGTGCCATAGTTTGAGGAGGACCCCCAGGGCCCAGACCTGCCTGTAGTTTTCCAGGACCCTCTGGATCCTTCCATTTCCTTATTCTCCCAGGCTTCCACACCTAAAGTCCCAATAGGATGTCCTCTCCTCTGACTCACTTTCCTGGTAGGTAAAGTTTTTCATGGGGACATACCCCTTGGACTAGTGTCTCGATATAAGTGAGTATATACCATTTGACTCTTTTTGTTTCTGGGTGAACTCACTCATTATAATAATTTCTAGTTCAATCCATTTGTCCACAAATTTCGGAAATTCCTTGTTTTTAATAACTGAGTGGTATTCCATAGTGTAAACGTACCAGTTTCTTTATCCATTCTTCTACTGAGGGACACGTAGGCTGTTTCCATGTTCGGGCTATTATGAATAAGGCAGCGATGAACATGGTTGAGCATATGTCCCTGTTGTGTGGAAGTGCATCTTCTGGGTATATTCCAAGGAGTGGAATAGCTGGGTCTTGAGGAAGCCCTATTCCCATTTTTCTGAGAAAGCACCAGATAGATTTCCAAAGTGGTTTTACTAGTTTGCATTCCCACCAGCAATGAAGGAGTGTTCTTCTCTCTCCACATCCTCGCCAGCATATGGTGTCAGTTGAGTTATTGATTTTAGCCATTCTGATGGGTGTAAGATGGAATCTCAGTGTTGTTTTGATTTGCATTTCTCTGATGACTAAGGAGGTCGAGCATTTCTTTAAGTGTTTCTCCTCCATTTGATATTCCTCTGTTGAGAATTCTCTGTTTAGTTCTGAGCCCCATTTCGCTATTGAATTATTTGGTTTGGTGTTGTTTAATTTCTTGAGTTCTTTATTTATTTTGGATATTAGACCTTTATCAAATGAAGGGTTGGTGAAGATCTTTTCCCAGTCTGTAGGCTGTCGCATTGTTCTCTTGACAGTGTCACCTGCCTTACAGAAGCTTCTCAGCCTCATGAGGTCCCATTTATTAATTATTGTTGTTAAGGCCTGGGCTATTGGTGTTCTGTTCAGGAAGTTGGCTCCTGCTTAGCACCACTTTCATTGTGTCCCATAAATTTGGGTATGTTGCACATTAATTTTCACTGAATTCTAGGAAGTCTTTAATTTTTTAATTTCTGTTCAGTATTGTGTTCAGTTTCCATGGGTTTGCACACTTTCTATATTTTTTCCCCATTGTTGAAATACAGCTTTAGTTCATGGTTATCTTATAAGATACAGGAGGTCAGCTCAATTTTCTTTTATCTGTTGAGACTTGCTTTATGACTGACTATGTCCTCAGTTTTGGAGAAAGTTCTGTGAAGTGCTGAGCAGAAAGTATATTCTTTTGTGTTTCGGTGAAATGTTCTATAATCTCCTATGTTGTCCATTTGGTTAATCATTTATGTTACCTCCATTATTTCTGTTTAGTTTTTGTCTGGATGATCTGTGCATTGGTGAGAGAGGGGTGTTAACAGCTCCCACTATTAATGTGTGAGGTTCGATGTGTGATTCAAGCTTTCATAATATTTATTTTATAAATGTGGGTATCCTTGCATTTGGGGGCATAGGTGTTAAGAACTTAAACATCATCTTGGTAGAATTTTTTATTTGTTGAATATGTAGTGTTCTCATCTCTTTTGAGTAATTTTAGTTTGAAGTTTGCTTTGTTAGATATTAGAATAGCAACACCAGCTTTCTTTTTGGTCTGTTTGCTTGGAAAATATTTTTCCAACACTTTTCTCTGTGGTAATGTTTATCTTTGATTTAGAGATGTGTTTCTTGTATGCAGCAGAAAGACGGATCCTGATTTTACACTCATTCTGTTAGCCTGTTTCTTTTTATGGGAGAATTGAGTCTATTGATATCAATGGTTATTAATGACCAGTGATTGGTGATTTTTGATTCCTCTTATTTTGTTGTTGGTTGTGTCAAGAGGGTGTGTGTGTGTGTGTGTGTGTGTGTGTGTGTGTGTGTGTGTGTATGTATGTATGTATGTATGTATGTGAAAGATGCCTTGGAACTGGAGATAAAGTGGGTATTAGCCACTTGATGTTGGTGTTAGGAACTAAACTCAGGTCAGATAGCATCTGAGCTATCTTTCCAGCCCTACTTGATGATTCAAGGTTGTTTCTTTATTTCTTAAGAAGTTGTTAAATATTGTTATCTATGTGCACATTCTTATTTTTGTTTTCCCTCCTTTGGAGTCATACTCTGGAAACTGCTTCCTGTATCAATACCTTAAAGTACTTCCTCTGTTTTCCCAGAGTAATCTCAGAGGTTCATGTATTATGTTATGGTCTTGGATCCATTTTGAGTTGATAATCATACAGGATGAGAGATACAATATTGGTTTTAATCTTCAGCTTGTAGACATCCAGGGTTTGTAGCACCATTCGTTGGAGAGTCTGTCTTCTCTCCAAGGTGTAGGTTTTCAACTCTGCCACAATTAGTTGATTGTAGCTTTTTGCGTTTTTGCTGAGCCTTATATTCTACTTCATTGTTTACATATCTGTTTTTATGATAGTCCATGATGCTCTTTTTACTATAGCTCCATTTTGAATTAAGTGCTGTGATAATGTAATAATTGCTAATTTTGTCCAGGATTACTTCTGTTGTTCAAGATCTTTTGTACTTCCATATGAATTTTAACATTGTTTTTCAATGCTAAATTCATTGTGTTGAAGAATGTCATTATTGTTTTGATAAGGGTGAAACGAATTTATAAATCACTTTCAGTATTTTGCTCCTTTCCACAATAATAATCTGCAGATCAATGGTCACTGGCTATTGGAGGGCTCAATAATTTAGTAATTTCAAAATATTTTCCAGCCTTTTGTAATATTTATTGTAGAGTTATTTCAGCTGTGTGGTTAGGTTTATTTTAAGTATTTCATTTAATTTTCATACTATCATCATTGGGATGGTTTCTTTGATTTCTTTTTCATTGGTACATAGAAAACCTAATTTTTGTATATTAATTTCTTATCCTATTAATTTGAAGAATTTATCAGCCACAAGATTTTTAGTAGACTTTAAAGATCTTCTAAGTACAGAATATCCATTTAAAAGGATAATTTTTATTTATAGTATATATTTGAGTTCTTATTATCTCTCTGTTTTCTTTGTCTTGTTGATCAAATTTCAAGCATCATGTTGAATGAGAGTGTTATAAGTAGATATATTTGTTTTTTAGTTGCAAATAATTTTCCTATTATATCTTCTGATCACAGTTTCATGTCCCTCATCTTCTCCCAAAGTCTCCCAGCTTCCCTATCCATCGAACTATGCTTTGCCTTCTTTCTCTTTCTCTTAAAAAAAAAAACAAGCAGGAACAAACAAACCAGAAAAAATATTGAAAAACAAAAACAAAAACAAAACAAAATCCTCAAGAAACACACATAGAACTACAAAAACACAATTAGAAACCATATATATATTATATATTGTATATATATTATATGTATTATATATATTGTGTATATATATATATAATATCAAAGGACAAATAAGTGCCGCCGTTCCCCAAGACCAGCTTCAAGAATGGCAAAGAAAAGAGAAGAGAGGTGGGTCCGCAGTAGGGAGAATTGAGCAGGCAGTGAAAGGTTGGTTAAGGGAAACCAACCATTGATTGAACAACTAACTAGAGGAACTAGTTGTTGAGGAGAGGTTGAGGAACAGAGGAAAAAGAAATACTCAGAGACTCAGGCATACGTGGTACAAGCTGAAGGATTTTAAAGCCCAGGAGAACTTTTCTTCTGGTGCTGTATCTGTCTTTGTGTGTCCTGCTTGCTGTGTGTCTGAGTCCTTACTCCTTGCTCACTTACTTGACTGCTGGCTTACTATCTGTCTGTCTGTCTGTCTTGCTTGCTGGTACGCATCTTTACATCTTGTTGTTTGCTATTGCCCATCTTTTTAATTATCTTGCTGTTACCCATCTTTCTATCACTCTTGTTGTTCCTCATCTCACGCTAGATTACTCTCTCATGTCTGTTACTTGATTTCCCCTTCCCCTTGGGCCAACCCCAGTATTTTATTGAAATGAAGTTCTAATTTTTTCATTACAGATTACATCATAATTTCCCCCTATCTCTACAGTCACTAGGGCAATCAAAAATCAACAGAATAGTAACAAGGAAATAAAAACTGTTCTGTAACCTACACCAAAACATGCAAGAAAAATCAATTTTCAAGCAATGGTCAACATGTCCTGATCATTATCTTTTAAATAGTACATGGGAAAGTTTAGTCATCCATTTCCCTGGGCTAAAGCCAGCGTGTTTACAAGATGGCCACAGCAACATAGCTTGAGCTAGACATTCTCTAAAGAAAAAAGTTGACCTACTTCCAGTCCCAGACCAACAGGTGTGCTATCCAAGCCTAGGCTAACTGCCAAGGGTTCCTCTATTGTAAAATATCTGCAAAGCATGACACTCAAGCCCACATTCTATTGCTCTCAAAGCAGGTTCTAAGGAAAGATTTCTGCAGGTAACAGTATCTATCCAGGTACTATTATGTCTAGGTCTTTATTTTCTTTCATGCAGTTTCTGCTTGGGTGCTCACAGTCAGAACAAAAAACTCTATCCTTGTCTCAAGCCTTTGGCCAGATGCCCTCTTCCAACATTTTCTTTGGAAAAAAAAAACTTTTTCCCTGTATGATTTCCCTATGGCTGAGAAATGAAGAGAAAAAAAAACAGTTTTAGGAGAAATAGCAGATTTCTAAACATTACACCTGTACCATAGATTATATTTAGGGGCAGGGGTGATCAGCTGGAGATCTTTGGAGACCTTTTTCCACTAGATGACTAATCTAGTCTTAGCTTCTTAGCCACCCAGCCAGTGTCAGACATGAGTTCCATCTCACAGAGTGACCATAAACCCAATCATACAGTGGTTCCTTACTTGCTTTTTGTGCCTTGATTGAAGCAATATAGCTTTCAGGCAGGGCCACCTTTTGTATATGACAGGGTTTGTACTTGGGTTGGCAGTTACCTTTCTCTTCTGGTAGCATTCAGAGTATCTTCCAGTACTATGAACACTACTTAGTAGGGGTGAATGCTTTAGTAGACACCATCTTAACTTCTCTATGTTCAATGTTATATGTAAGTATTGTCTTTATCAATAATGACTTCCCATCATTTTGTGGAAAACAATTAGTAACCTTGGCAATAGCCTGAGTTGTTTGGGGGGTTTGATGTGGCTCCTTTGGTTACATCAACTAGATGTAACCCATTGTGTCTTGCACTAGCAGTTTCACTTTGTGGTGAAAGATATAACTTACCACATTGTTTTGAACAGTGATGTCTCTTGCCATACAAAAGCTTTGTAGTTTATGACGTCCCATTTGTTACTTGTTGGTCTTGGTGCCTATGCTACCGGCATCTTGTTCAAAAGTCCTTTCGTATGCCAGTGAGTTAAACTATTTCCCACATTACATTTCATCAGATTCAGAGTGTGTGACCTTATATTGAGATCCTTTTTCTATGTAGAGTTGAGTTTTCTATGCAAACACATGCACTTTGACCTACACCATTTCTTGAAGTTGGTTTTTTTTCCCTCTAATATACATTTCTGGCTTCATTGTAAATTAATGCCCATATTTGTGTAAATTTGTATCTGGGACTTCAATATAGTTCAACTGATTAACACACATGTTTTTATGCCAATGCTATGCTGTTTTTATTACTATATCTCTGTAGTAAAACTTGAGATAGAGGGTAGTGATTTTAAAGAAAATGCCTTAAATATTTTCCTCATTCAATGTGATGTTACTTGTCATATATACCATTTGTTATGTTAAAGTGTGGATTTTTCATTCTTAGCTTATTCTGAGGTTTTAATATAAATGAATATTTAATTTTGTCAAAGATATTATCTATATTTACTATTGATTTATCCTTCATAACACTTGTTTATTGCTTGCATATGTCAAACTATTTTTGCATCATGGTGTATGACCTTTCTAATGTGGCTTTCAAGTAATCTATTGAGAAATCTAGACATATATTAATCAAGAATATTAAGCACAGGTTAATTGTTTTTTGCTGTGTCCTTATCTGGTTTTGGTATCCAGGTACTAATGGCCCTTTCTAATGGCTTCATAAGCACTGTTTTTATTTCTGGTTTATAGAATGGTTTAGGCAGTATTTATGCTAGTTTTTCAAAAGCATGGTAAAACCAGGGTTGGGTGATTTTAGTTGAAATACTGTCCTTTTTATCAATGTTATTGCACATGTTTAATCTGTCTAGATTTTGTAGACTTGATTGATTTGGTTTGGTTAGGTTGAGTTTTGTTTTTGTTTTGTTTTATAAGTCATGTATTAAATAATTTGCCAGTTTCTTCTAGACTTTCAAATTTATTAATGTATACTTCTTTAAATTATTTCATAATTATCATTTGAGTTTCTTCATAGTATCTTCAATGATATCTTTTATTTTCACTTAGTTTGGTTTTATTATTTTTATCTTTTTTTGGGCTAGTTTGCATTAAAGATTTAAGAACTTGCACATTTAAAAATCACTTCTAGCTTATTTGACCATTTGCATCACTATTGTATCTCTATTCCTTATCTTTCTGTTGGTTTTCATTTGTGTTCTTAAGATTTGGAGTTTTATTTTCTGTTTTACAAGGCATTAATATCCATCATTGGGCTATTTAGTGTATCTAGATATATCCATGCTTTCTAGTAGCCACTCATTTTACGCTTAGTATTTCTTTTTTTTAATTATTTATTTTACTTTTTGATATTATAGTACCTCTACATCTTACCCCCTTCCCTTTCCTCCATCCAAAGGACTCTTTCAAATGTATGGTCTCTCTTTTATTTAGTTGCAGTTACATACATATATTTATATGTATATGTGTTATTACATACATAAATACATGCTGCACAAGTCAGCATAATATTACAGACATTTTTTTTTTCAGTGCTGACCATTTGGTATTAAATAGGACACTGGCATGTTCTTCAGTGGGGAAGACTAATTTTCCCACCCTCAGCACTCATTTGTTCTCTATAGTTTTGGGGGGTTTTTTGGTAGGGTTGGGGCCTCCTAGGATTTCCACCATCAACTTTAGGGTGTCTGTTGTTGTTCCTGTTCCACTTATACTTACGCAGTATTGTTGGTGATACTTCATGGGTGTAGTTTCTGACATTCCTGGAGGACACCCTTACAGAAATTTTCCTGATCCTCTAGCTTTTAAAATTGCTCTAACCCCTCTTCAGCAATTTGCCTGAGCCTTACTTAGTTGAAGGAGTGTTTTGTAGATGTAGCCATTAGGACTGGACGCCACGACTCTACATATTGATTGGTTGTGGTTACCTCCATCTTTTGCATTGAGAAATTTCCTTGATGTGGGTAAACACTACATATATCTGAGATATAACAAAAAATGTTTATAGATTGTGCTTAGGGATTATACTAATATAGTAAAATGGTGGTTGTGGGTTTCTCTCCAAGATTCATGACTTTCCAACCCAAAAGTTGTCTAGGTTTTCAGTACTAGGCATGGTTTATCTCTTCTTGAGTGCTTTTTAAATTCAGTTATAGTGGTTGGTTACCACCAAAGTGTGTGTGCCACTACTGAGCCTTTAGGCTCATCATGCTTGGTCATTGCTGTGGTCATAGGTGGATGAAACTATTGGTTGCTTCCCTCCTTTGAACGTTTACATTGTAACTGCTGATGCCATGAAAACTAAGGCCCAAGAAGTAAGCTTTCTGGGGACTGTAGGCCATGCCTCTGTAGTCCTCGGTATCTTCAGCAATATGTATTACCTTCAAACCCTATGGGGCAACCAAGGGAAACAGCAATAAATCAAAAGAACATTTCTCATTTTTGGTGGTGGAGTTTTTGTTACATGATCCTTGACTCTTGGAGGTAGTATTGTCAAGATAGATTTAAAAAATCATTTAAACTATATACGTGTATTTATACACTGGAGACATGTGTATTATAATGCTACAGTTATTTTTACAAAACTGTGTTTGTTTCTCTTAGTTTCTCTCTTAACTTGGCTATCACATAAACAATTAAGACACTGTAATATTTGGTTGTAAGACTTTACAACACAATTTTGAGTGTTGAGTTAAGTCTGTTCTTAACCCTATGTTATCCTGACTCCATATTTGCCCAAGTCCCCAAGTTACTTGCTTTTTAGTTCCTTCTCTGCTCCAGCTGAATCTCTTTTGCACCTCTGCCTGTGCCTGTAACTCCTCCTTCCTCTTCTAACTCCTCCTCCCCTCCCTGCTCTAGTCTTTTCCCTCGCTCAGTGATTGGCTGTTAGCTGTTTTATTCACATATCAAGGGGACGCCTGGGGAACAGTATTTAAGCAACATTGAGATAAGAGATTCTCACAACAAGGATTGCAACCAGCCATGGAAGAGAGTACAGAAATCAGCATTTGAATTGCACAGTAACCTTATGTTTATATCATAAGGTGTGGGTTGATTTTTTTGGTTTTGGTTGTTTGTTTTTGTTGTAGTTGTTGTTGGTGGTGGGTTTTTAACATTAGGATTCCTTATAATTGTTTTAGACATTCTTACTGTTATTTTCCCTATATTTATCTTCATGTTCCTTCTCTAATTAAGTCCCCTCCCATTTTCTTATGTCCCTAATGGTATCTCTTGTGCCCCACTATTTCCTGACAGTTGTTTTTTGTTGTACCTGTAGTTTCTCCAGGATATGTACTCACATCTGAATATTTGGAGTTAGAACTCTCAGATTAGAGAGAACATGTGGCATTTGTCTTTCTGTGTCTAGTTTATTTCACTCAACATGATCTTTTTATCTGCAAAATTCATGATTTCATTTTTTACAGCTTTAAAGTAGTATTTCTTGTTGTGTATATACTACATTTTCATTATCTATTCATCAGTTGAAATACACTTAGGCTGTTTCCATTTTCTACCTATTATGACTAGAAATTCAGTGAACATGGGTGAGCAAGCACTTTTACCCACTACTTAGGGCATAATGACCAGTTTGCAATCCCACCAGAAGTGAATGAGAATTCTCTTTTCTCAAAACTCCTCCACTTCTTTTTAGATATTTGCTATTGTCTTAGTCACTGTTCATTTGCTGTGAAGAGAAGCCACATACAAGGCAACTCTTACAAAAGAAAACATTTAATTGGGAGTTTGCTTAAAATTTCAAATTATCATTAACATCATGGCAGGGAGCATGGCAGCAGACCTGGGCCTGGATCTTGGTCAGGGTAGGTGGGTACAGGCAGGGCTTCTGGGTACAGGTTTACTTGGTGAGTCCTTGGGCAAAGAACACATGGTCAAGATCAGCTGTGGAGAACTGGTTTGTTTATAGAGAGTGAGTATTATGTCCCTGGGGAGATATGTCTCTGGGGCAAGCTTTTCATGGCTGTGTACAATTGGCTAAGACAGGAGTGTTAGAAGATACTTCATCTGCATACTCAGGGGCTAGCAGGGTCTGGGGCAAGGGGAAACTGTGTAAGGTCAAACAAGGAGTAAAGCTTGATAACTGTCGAGGTAATAAATTTTTACTAGGGTGGGGCAGCTAACTTTATGGCACCAGGTTGATGGAGAGAGGGAGCCAACTCCTGAGGTTCTCATCTGCGGTATCTGAGGCTGAAGCCCTCCTCAGCCTTTCCTTTGTAGTCCTGGGCCATTATGGTACCAGAAAATAGAGGCAGAGGAGATACCATGGGTGGGGTGTAGCCCACCTCCAGTAGCATAGTTCTTCCAACAGGCCACACCCACTTCAACAAGATCATGCAGACCTCCTACTCCTTTCAAATAGTGCCACTTCCTCAGGACTAAGCATTCAAATATGAGCCAGGGGCCATTCTTTTTCAAACCACCACATTCCATTCCCTACCCTCCCATAGGCTTATAGCCATATCATAAAGTAAAAATGCACTGCCCTAATTTAAAAGTATGCATAGTCTATCATAGTCTCCACTGTGCTTAAAAGTACAAAGTTTAAGTTCTTTTCTGAGTGTGAAGGCAGTTGCTTTACCTGTAACTTCCTGTGAAGTCAAATTTATAAAATCAAATCATATACTCCTAAACATGCATAATATGCATTGCCGTTTCAAAAGGAAAAGAGAGCATAACAAGGAAATACCAGAGCAAAGCAAGAACAGAGGACAGCAGGGCAAACTCCCGATATTTCATCCCTATGTCTGATGTCCAAGCTCCCTTCAGATCTCCAACTCCTTTCATCTTTGTTGGCTGCAACGTACTTCTCTCTCTGGTTCGTTTCATATCCTGTGGCAGCGCTTCTTGAGCTGGTATTTCCAACATCATGGGTTTCTCTAACACAATCCAGGCTTCACCTTCACAGCTTCCCTTAATGGCCTCTCCGGGCCCCTCCATGCAGGGACAACCCTGACATCATCAGTGGCTTTACAAGCAACAGAGGGATCTCTCACAACCTCTTTTTTGGATCTTTGACTCTAAAGTCAGAACCATGTGGCTGAAGCTGCCAAATTCCGATGTTTGTTAGGGCTGGGACTTAGCTCCTTCCTTCAACTACATCACTTCAGCTTTCTGTTGTTGATGGTTTTCGTCAGTGCTTAAGCTTTAATTCCTTTTCACAAGTTGGGATCTTAGCTGGGTGCGTTGGGGTCACCAGTCCCTTTATCACATTTAGCATCAGGCTTTTCTTTAAACTTTTTATGTCCTTGTGCACAGGACTTAATTCCATTACACTTCCTGGTGCTCCTTTTTTTCCCTCAAACTGTACATTTTGTATTTCACTTTATCCACCTTGTTCCTTTTCATTACAGAACTGTGTGAGAGTGACCACTAATAACCACATGACACTATCATTACAAGGCTGTTTTGAAATATCCTCTACCAAGATCATTAACCCCCAACTCTCCAACTTAGCCTCGGGCATATTTTTAGGAAAGGACAAAACCCAGCATATTCTTTGCCAAGATATTGCAAAAAGTATTTTCTAAACCACTTAACTAATATTCTTCCTCTCTGAAACTTCTTGACCTGGGACTGACAGTTCAAATTGCCCTCAGTACAGTCTTCTATGCTCCAACTAGTATGGGCACATTAAACTCCACTTAAATTGTCCAACTGCTTTTATAATCCAAAGTCACAAAGTCTTCCACATTCCTCCAAACAACAGCATGGTTAGGCCTGTCACCAAAATATCACATTCCTAGTACCAACTTGTTTTAGTCAGTGTTCTATTGCTGTGAAGAGATGCTATGACTGAGGCAACTATTAAAAGACATTCACTTGGGGTCTCCTTTACAGTTTCAGAGGCTTAATATATTACAGTAACATGCACAGTAAGCAGTGAATAGACAAGAAAAGAAAATCTTCCCACCAAATAAAAATAAAATCACAAAACACACAGGACAAAGAAAAAAATATTAAAAGTGTCAAGAGAAAAAGACCAAGTAACATATAATGGCAAACCTATCAGAATTACACCCGACTTCTCAGCAAGACAAATAAAAGCCAGAAGGGCCTGGGCAGAGGTCCTGAAAGTCCAGAGAGACCACAGATACCAGGCCAGACTACTATACCCAGAAAAACTATCAATAACCATTGATGGAGAAAACAAGATATTCCATGACAAAAACAAATTCAAACAGTACCTATCCACAAATACAGTGTTACAGAAGTTACTAGAAGGAAACCTCCAAACCAAAGTGACAAGGTACAACCAAAACTTACAGAGGAAATAGATGACTACACCATGGCAAAAACGTAACCACACAAACACTCTACTGCAACCAACATCGAAAACAAGGGACTTAACAGTCACTGCTCATTAATATCTCTCAACATCAGTGGTCTCAGTTCTCCAATAAAAAGGCACAGACTAACTGAATGGATGCATAATCAAGACCCAATATTCTTCTGTATTCATGAAGCACATCTTAGCCACAAGGATAGACATTACTTCAGGGTAAAAGGCTGATAAAAGGTATTCCAAGCAAATGGACACAAGGAGCAAGCTGGTGTAGCCATTTTAATATCTAATTAAATAGACCTCCAACCAAAATAAATCAAAAGAGATGAAGATGGTCACTTCATACTCATGAAAGGTAAAGTGAACAAAGATGACATTACAATTCTAAACATCTACGCTCCCAGTACAAGGGCACCCATATTAACAAAGCTTAAACCACACATCAATCCCCACACATTAATAGTGGGAGACTTCAACACCCCACTTTTACCAAAAGATAGGCCAGTGAAACAGAAACTAAACCGAGAAATAAGGACACTAACCAATGTCATGAATCAAATGGATCTAACAGATATCTACAGAGCTTTTCACCCAAACACAAAGGATTATACCTTCTCACCACCCCATGGAAACTTCTCCAAAATTGCTCACGTAATAGGTCACAAAGCAAGCCTCAACAGATTCAAGGAGATTGAAATAATGCATTGTATCCTTCAGATCACCATGGTCTAAAGCTGGACTTCAACAACAGAAACATCAAAAAGCCTACACACACGGAAACTAAACAATTCTCTACTTAATGACACCTGGGTCAGGGAAGAAATAAAGAAAGAAATTAAAGATTTCCTGAAATTCAATGAAAATGAAAGAACAACATATGCAAATCTGTGGGACACATTGAAAGTGGTGCTAGAGGAAAATTCATAGCACTAAGTGCCTTTATAAAGAAATCAGAAACATCCCACATAAGCAACTTAATGATGGATCTGGAAGCCCTAGGAAAAAAAGCAGAAACACCCAAGAAGAGTAGATGGCTGGAAATAATAAAATTCAGGCTGAAATCAATAAATTAGAAACAAAGAGAACAACTCACAGAATCAAAAAAAAAAAAAAAAAAAAAAACAGGAGTTGGTTCTTTGAGAAAATCAACAAGATAGACAAACCATTAGCCAAACTAAGTAAAAGGCAGAGACACTATCCAAATCAACAAACAGGAAATGAAAAGAGAGACATAACAGACACTAAAGAAATACAAAGAATCATAAGATCCTACTTTAAAGGCATATATGCCATGAAATTTGAAAATATAAGGAAAATGGACAATAAGACAACAAAAAGAGATCAAGGGGATCCAAATGGGAAAGGAGAAAGTCAAATTATCCCTATTTGCAGATGATATGATAGTATATATAAGTGACCCCCAAAATTCCACCAGAGAACTCCTACAGCTGATAAACACTTTCAGGAAATGGCTGGATAAAAAATTAACTCAAAAAAGTCAGTAGCCTTCTTATATACATATGAAAATCATGAAGAGGAAGAAATTAGGAAAACTACACCTTTCACGAAAGCCACAAGCAATATAAAATATCTAGGAGTAACTCTAACCAAGCAAGAGAAGGACTTATTTGAAAAAAACTTCAAATCACTGAAGAAAGAGATTGAAGATGACATCAGAAGATGGAAAGAAAGCCCTTGTTCGTAGATCAAGAGAATTAACATAATAAAAATGGTCATCTTACCAAAAGCAATTTACAGATTCAGTGCAATGGCTATCAAAATACCTACACAAGTTTTTAAAGACATTGAAAAGTCAATTCTCAACTTCATATGGAAGAACAAAGAACCTAGAATAGCTAAAACAATCTTATACAATAAAAGATCCTCCAGAGGAATCTCCATACCTGATCTCAAGCTGCACTATAGAGCAACAATAATTAAAACAGCATGGTACTGGCATAGCAATAGGCTGGTTAATCAGTGGAATTGAGTCAAAGACCCAGAAATGAATCCACATATGGTCCCTTGATTTTTGACAAAGAAGCCAAATCTAATCAATGGAAAAAGGATAGCACTTTGAACAAATGGTGCTGGTCTAACTGAATGTCTACATGCAGAAAAATGCAAGTAGACCCCATGTTTATCACCATGCACAAAACTCAAGTCCAAGTGGAATAAAGACGTCAACATAAAACTAGAGACACTAAATCGGTTAAAAGAAAAAGTGGGGAAGAACCTGGAACACATTGGCACAGGAGACAACTTCCTGAACAGATCACCAACAGCCCAGGCCTTAAGGTCAACAATTAATATATAAGACCTCATGAGGCTAAGAAGCTTCTGTAAGGCAGAAGGCAGTGTCAAGAGAACAATGCGACAGCCTACAGACTGGGAAAAGATCTTCACCAACCCTTCATTTGACAAAGGTCTAATATCCAAAATATATAAAGAACTCAAGAAATTAAACAACACCAAACCAAATAATTCAATAGAGAAATGGGGCTCAGAACTAAACAGAGAATTCTCAACAGAGGAATATCGAATGGCTGAGAAACACTTAAAGAAATGCTCAATGTCTTTAGTCATCAGAGAAATGCAAATCAAAACGACTCTGAGATTCCATCTTACACCCATCAGAATGGCTAATATCAAAAATTCAAGTGACACCACATGCTGGAGGATGTGGAGAAAGGGAAACACTCCTTCATTGCTGGTGGGAATGCAAACTTGTACAACCACTTTGGAAATCTATCTGGTACTATCTCAGAAAAGTGGGAATGGGGCTTCCTCAAGACCCAGCTATTGTACTTCTTGGAATATACCCAGAAGTTGTTCCACCATACAAGAAGGACATATGCTCAATCATGTTCATAGCAGCCTTATTCATAATAGCCAGAACCTAGAAACAGCCTAAATGTCCCTCAGTGGAGGAATGGATAAACAAACTGTGGTACATTTAAACCACGGAATACTATTCAGCCATTAAAAACAAGAAAATCCCGAAATTTTTCAACAAATGGATGGAACTAGAAATGATCATACTAAGTGAGTTAACCCAGAAGCAGAAAGACTCCTATAGTATATACTCACTAATATTTGGACTCTAGCCCAAAAGGCATGTCCCATGAAAGTCTTCACTTACCAGGAGATTGCGATAGATGTGAGGATATCCTACTGGAACTCTAGGTAAGAGAAATAAAGGAGAATAGAGAAATAGAAGGATCCAAAGGGTCCTAGAAACTTACAAGAAGAAGATCATGACTGGCAGGTCTGGACCCAGGGGGGGTCTGCTCAAACTACTACATCAAACAAGGATAATACAAGCAGCAAACATCAAACCCCTATTCTGATCTACCCAATGGATAGGACATTCTCCACAATTGTATGGACCATATGGACTGACTTGCGCATGAACTCTGGTGCCCCATATTTGACCACTTCCCCGTGATGGGAAAGCCTGGTGCCACTCAGAAAGAATAAGCAAGCTACCTAGATGAGACTTGATAACCTATGACCATATAATGGGGGAGGAGGTCCCCCTCAGTCATAGACCTAGGGGAGTGAAAGAAGGTGAAAGTGGGAGGGAGGGAGGAACAGGATACAAGTGATGGGATAACAATTTATTTGTAATCTGAATAAATTAAATAAATTATAAAAAAAGATCTGTAAAGAATTGAGGTGGCATTTTGATGGAAATATGTAGATTACTTTCGGTAATATAGCCATTTTTACTACATTAATCTTAACAATCCCTGAACATGGGAGATCTTTCCAACTTCTAATATCTTTTTCAGTTTCTTTCTTCAAAGACTAGAAGTTTTTTCATACAAGTCTTTCATTGCTTGGTTACAATTACACCAAGATATTTTATGGTTTTTGTGGCTATTGTAAAGGGTGGTCTTTTGCTAATTTCTTTCTTATCCCATTTGTCTTTTGTATTTAGTAGGGCTCCTGTTTTTTTAGTTGATTTTGTATCTAGCCACTTTGCTGCAGGTGTTTATTAACTGTAGAAGGGTCTAGGTAGAATTTTTGGGGTCACTTATGAATACTATCATATTATCTGCAAATACTTTGACTTCATTCTTTTGAATTTGTATTCCCTTGATCTCCTTTATTTGTCTTATTGCTCTAACTAGGACTTCAAGTGCTATATTGAAGAGACATAGAGTAGACAGCCTTGTCATGTCCTTGACTTTAGAGGAATTGCTTTGAGTTTCTTTCCATTTAATTTGATGTTGACAGGCTATAGGCTTGCTGTATATTGCCTTCATTATGTTTAGGTATGTGCCTTGTATCTCTGATATCTCCAAGATTTTTAACATGAATGGGTGTTGGATTTTGTCAAATTGTGTTGGCATCTAAGGGAATGATCATGTGGGTTATTTTCTTTCACTTTTTTTTATATGGTAGAATACATTGATAGATTTCCATATATTGAAACACCCCTGCATGCCTAGGAGGAAGACTACTTTCATGTGTTCTTCAATTCAGTTTATGAAAATTTTGTTGAATATTTTTGCATCAATATTTATAAGAGAAATTGGTATGACATTCTCTTTGTTGGGACTTTGAGTGGTTTGGGTATCAAGGTGACTATGGCCTCTTAGAATGAGTTTGATAATATTCCTTCCATTTCTATTTTATGGTATAGTTTGAAGAGTATCAGTATTAGCACCTTTTTTGAAGGCCTGATAGAATTCTGTGCTGAAAGCGTCTGACCCTGGGATTTTTTTTGGTTGGAAGACTTTTGATACCTGTTTCTATTTCCACAGGAGAAATAGGACTATTTAATTTGTTTACCTGATCTTGATTCAACTTTGATAAGTGTAGTCTATCAAGAAAATTGTCAATTTCCTTTAGATTTCCAAATTTTGCAGCATATGTGTTTTTGAATCAAGACCTAATGATTCTTCTGATTTCCTGTGTTTCTTGTTATGCTTCCCTTTTCATTTCTGATTTTGTTGATTTGTATAGTGTCTCTCTGCCTTTTAGTTTGTCTAAGGGTTTGTCCATCATATCTTACTGATTTTTCTCAAAGGACCTGATCTTGCTTTCTTTGATCCTTTGAGTTGTTTTCTTTGTTTCTAATTTACTGATTTCCGCCCTGAGTTAGATTCTTTCTAGCTGTCTACTCCGTGTGTGTGTGTGTGTGTGTGTGTGTGTGTGTGTGTGTGTCTGTCTGCTTTTATCCCTAGGAGTTTCAGGTGTTCCATTAAGTTGCTTGTATGAGATATCATCAATTTATTTATGAAGGCACTTAATGATATGAACTTTCCTCTTAGCACTGCTTTCATTGTATCCCATATGTTTGGGCATATTGTGCCTTCATTTTCATTGACTTCTAGGAAGTCTTTTATTTCTTTCTTATTTCATCCTTAACCAAGTTATTATTGAGTAGAGAAGTGTTTGGTTTCCATGTGTATGTAGGCTTTTGGTATTTCTATTGTTCTTGAAGTTCAGCTTTAGTGCATGGTGGTCTGATAAAATACAAGGAATTATTTCAATAATCTTGTATCTACTGACACTTGCTTTTTTTTTTTTTTTTTTACCAACATGGTCAATTTTGGAGAAGGTTCTGTGAGGTGCTGAGAAGAAGGTATATTCTTTTGTGTTTTGGTGAAAAGTTCTGAATGTGTCTATTAGGTCCATTTGATTCATGACTCTGTTAGTTTCATTATTTCTCCATTTAGTTTTTGTCTCAATGATCTATCTGTCCATTGATGAGAGTAGATTGTTGAATTCTCCCACTATTAATATGTGGGGATGTGTGATTTAAGCTTTAGTAATGTTTCTTTTATAAATGTGGGTGTCCTTGTATTTGGAGCATAGATGTTGAGAATTGAGAATTGGTGGAAATTTCTGTTGATGAGTATGAAGTAACTTTCTTCATTTCTTTTGGTTAATTTTGTTGAAAGTCTATTTTATTAGATCTTAGATTAGTTACTCAAGCTTGCTTCTTGGGTCCGTTTGCTTTACTCTCAGGTCTCAGGTGGTATCTATTTTTGTATTTCTTGTATGCAGCAGAATGACGAGCTTCATTCTTTAATCCATTCTCTTGGTCTGTGTCTTTTTATTGGAAAATTGAGTCCATTGATGTTGAGAGACCTTAATGACCAGTGACTGTTAGAACCTTTCATTTTAGTGTTGGTAGTGGAAGTGTGTTTGTGTGCTTATCTGCTTTTTGTTAATTATATCCTGTGAGGTTTATTTTTGGTATCTTTTGTAGTGCTGGATTTGAGCATGGATATTGTTTTAATTTGTTTCTATCATGGAGTATCTTGTTTTCTCTATCTATGGTGATTGAAAGTTTTGCTGGGTATAGTATTCTGGACTGTCCTCTCTGGTCTCTTAGGGTTTGCAAGACATCTGCCCAGACTCTTATGACTTTTATGGTCTCTGCTGAGTTCTGGAGCGGGAGGGTTTGGGAAGAGCCCTGGGTAGGAAGCTGGATGTTCTTGTAGATGCCCTCCTCAGATTGTTGAGAATGGTTTTGGACTTGCTGGGGGCTCACTTGAGCTGTTTGATCCTGGGAACCAAATAGCCTCCTCAGGAGTCTGGGAACCCTCCTCTCACAAAGGGAAGTTTCAGAGTTGGCTGCACTGCTACTGGATTTCTGGCTCCAAGGTTAATGAGGTTTCACTGCCTAGACATTGTGCTCAGTCACTGCTCAGACACTATGTTGAAGATATGCACTCCACAGGAAGGGCCAAGGTTCATGCCACAAGATGAGGTACTGAAAAGTCTCTGCCATGAGGTGATGAGTGTGAGTACCTGAGGTTGTATTTCTGTGCCTCAGTCCTTGAAGGTAACCACTTCATAGGAGGCTCTGAAGTTGGGGCTGCAAGTCATGTTATCTGGAAAGTCTCCCACAGTGAGAGGGGTGCCCAAGGTTGGAGCCCTGCAGCCCCTGGTACCAGAAACCCTGACACTGAGGCCACATTGGAGGGAGCCTTGGCGTTTTTCTGGGGTTTAGTTGGGGTGATTGGGGGTTGGACTCAAGAATTTCCCACATTGTGGGCTCTTGGCTCATCTGGGAAAGATAGACGTTTGTTGTTATGATGGTCCACCGCAGGCCTGTCAATTGCTTTGCTCTGTGTTGTCCTGTCATTCAGATATGGTAAGTACTCCGCGCTGCCATCTTGGATTTCCTAAGCTCTCTAATATTATCAGTAGGGCCACATCATAACAGAACTGCATAAGAGTGATCACTAATAACTATAGGACATAATAGGCTGTATGAAATCTCCCCTACTAAGACTGTTAATCCCAAAGTTTCCAATTTAGCCTCTGGCAGGTTTTTTGGGTGGTGGGGGCTGGGTGAGAGGTTGTTTTTTTGTTTTGTTTTGTTTTTCTGGTCTTATTTTTTCATACATTTATGTCAATATTATTTATCTTCTCGAAGTACCAGGTATTAGATTTGTCAATTCTTTATATTGTTTTTGTTTGTTTGTGTTTTTCATTGCTTTTGGCTCCAGCTTTTATTATATCTTGCTGTCTTCTGTTAGTATTTGGTTTGTTCTTGCTCTTTAAAGTTTTTAGTTGTATCACTGTCATTTATTGTCCTCTTTCTGACTATTTCTCTATTTCTTCTTTTGCCAGTTTATCATCAAGTAATGAGTTGCTTAGCCCCCATGAATTTGTGTATTTACTAGAGATTGGTTTGATGTCAATTTCAAATTTTATTACATGTGGTTATATGGAATATAGAAGTTATTTCTTTCAATTTTCAAGATTTTTTTGTATTCTAGAATATGATCTATTTTAGAAAATCTTCCATATGCTGCTGAATAACATGTATTCTTTACTGTTTGAGAAGCTTATTCTGTAGATATCTGTTAAATCTATTTGATATATGATATCAAATAATCTTGATGTTTCTATTAATTTTTGTCTGGACGACCTGTCTTTCGGATAAACTGTGGTATTAAAATCATCTACTTTTATGAATTAATGCTATCATATGCCTTTAAATGGCCTTTAGCTTCACCTGTCCTGCCTATACTTCCTCCTTCACGCCCATCTCTACTCCCCCTCCATTGATTATCCTGTTCCAGTTCCTCCCTTCCTCATCCATTCATAAACTACGTATTCAATTTTCCCTTCTTAAAGAATTCTATCCCTTTTACCGAGTCCTTTACTTTATACCTAACTTCAGAGATTCTACAGAGTGCAGCTTGCTTGCTAAAGACTTAAGAGCCAATAGCCACATATAAGCAAAGAGAAATATGGTGATATTTGTGTTTTTATATGGGTTACATCACCCAGGAAGATGTTTTTCTAGCTCCATTCATTTTCCTGCAAATTTCATTATCTCATTTCTTTCAAACAGCTGATTAATATTTCATTGTGTAAAAGTAACATTTTTTTTTTTACCAATTCATCCTTTCACGGACATCTAGGCTGTTTCCAATTCCTGGCTATTATGAAAATAGAATATCAATAAATATTGTTGGTCATGCGTCTCTGCAGGACAATGAAGTATTCTTTGGGTATGTGGCCCACAGTGATATTATTAGATCTTGATGTAGATCTATCCCTTGTTTCTGTGAAACTGCCACACTTTTTTTCTATATTGTCTGTATAGTTTTGCACTCCCACCAGCAATGGATGAATGGTTTCCTTTACTCCACATCTTTGCCAGCCATGATCTGTTTGTTTGTCTTGTTTTGCTTTGTTTTTATTTTGGTCTTTCTTATTGGTATAAGATGAAAGTCTCAAGGTAGTGTTGATTTGGACTTCCCTAATGACTCATAATGCTAAACATTTCGTTAGGTGCTGCTGGCTATTTGAGTTTCCTCTTTTGACAATTCTTTAAATTTGTATCCCATTTTTAATTCGGCTATTTTCTTCATATCTGGTTTTATGAGTTCTTTATATATTTTGGATATTAGCCCTCTATTAGATTTGTAATTGGCAAATGTCTTTTTCCATTCTATAGCCTGCTACTTAGTCAAAATGATGGCATGCTTTACTGTACAGAAGCTTTCAATTTCATGCGACTACATTTGTTAATTGTTGCTCTTAGTGTTCGTGCTATCAGTGTTCTGTTAAGAAGACTGTTCCCCTCTCTTTTCTACCAAATTCAGGGTATCTGGCCTTATGTTAAGGTTCTTAATCCATTTGTGCAGGGTGATGAATGTAGATCTATTTGCATTCTTTTGCATGGAGCCATCAAGTTTGACCAGTATTATTTGTTGAAGATGCTCCAGCCCCCCCCCCCCATTTTTTTTTACGTTTCTAGCTTCTTTATGTATTAAAAAAGTAGATGTCTAGATGTGGACTTGTGTCTGGGTTTTCAATTCAATTATGTTGGTAAATGTTTCTGTTTTTATGCCAACACCATGCTCTATAGTACAATTTAGATCAGGGATGGTGATACCTCTAGCAGTTCTTTTGTTGTTCAGGTTTGATTTAGGTTTCCTGGTTCATTTATTGTTTCATAAAATCTAAAAATGTGCCTTTCAATTTATATGAAAAATTGTGTTGGAATCTTGCATTGACTCTATACATTGCTTTTTGAAGAGTGACCATTTTCACTATATTAATCCTACTGAGCCATGACTCCAAATTCTTTTCAAAATGTCTTAGGTTTTTTATTATACAAGTCTTTTACATGCTTAATTAGAGTCACACCAAGGATTTTAAGGCTATTATGAAAAACATAACTTTTCTGATATCATTCTCAGACTGAGAATGTCATGTGTATATAAGATGGCTACTGATTTTTTAAAGTATTAATTTTTTATCTGGTACTTTAAAGTGGTTATCAGCTATAGCTAGAGGTTATCCATCTGTTTATATTGCTTATTTGATTTTGATTTAAATTTAATGGAGTACAGATTTTAAAATATGTTTCTTATGATTCTCTAGATGTTCTTGATGTCTGTTGTGATGTCACCCTTTTTAGCTCTAATTTTATTAATTTGGATCTTCTCTGTGTGTCTTTTAATTAATTTGACTAAGAGTTTATCAATTTCATTGAGGTTTCTTTTTTCAAAATATCAACTTTTTATTCCATTGATTCCTTATGTATTTGTTTGTTTCTAGTTTACTGATTTCCATCCTGAATTTTATTATTTCTTGTTAGCTACTCCTTCTGGGTGCATTCATTCTTTTTGTTCTAGAGGCTTCAGGTGTATACTTATTGAAGATCTCTCCAGGTCTTTTTTGTTTTGTTTTGTGTAGGCACTTAGTGCTATAAACTTGAGCTTTAGAACTGCCTTCACTGTGTTCCACAGCCTTGAAAATGTTGTGTTCTTAATTTTTATTCAATTCTAATTCTTTTTAGTTTCTTACTTAACTTCTGCCTTAACTGATTTTTCTTATTCGGCAGTTAATTTTTCTGTAACAGTGAGTTTTTGCACTTTCTGTTATTTTCTGTTGTTGCTGATATCCAGCTTTAATTTGTAGTAGTCAGATAAAATGCAGGTTGTTATTTCAATTTTTTCTGTCTATTTAGACTTGCATTGTGTCCAAGTGTGTGTTTCAATTTTGGAGAAAGTTCCCTGAACTGCTGATAATAAAGTATGATCTTTTGTGCTTAGGTGGAATGTTCTTTAAATATCTATTATGTCCATTTGATTAATGATCTCATTTAGCTTCAGTATTGGTTAAGTTTTTGTCTGGATAACCTGTCTGTTGGTATGAGTGCATTATTTAAGTCATCCACTGTCACTGTGTGAGGGCTAAAATATGATTGTAGTTGTAATTGTGTTTCTTTTAGGGACTCAAGTGTCCTTGTGTTTGGTACATAATTGTTTAGAATTGTAATATCCTCTTGGTGGATTTTTTAAAATGAGTATAGGGTATCCTCTCATCTCTTCTATTGGTTTTGGTTTAAAGTATATTTTTGAGGTATTAAAATGGAGACACCAGCTTGCTTCTTGGGTCCATTGGCTCAGAATTTTTCTATTTCTGTTCTTTTACCCTAAAGTAATGTCTATTGATGTTAAGGTCTGTTTCTTGGCTGCAGAATGCTGTGTACTATTTTCAAATATAAACTGTTATTCTGTTTTATTTCACTGTTTTTCAGTGATTTCTGCTAACTTGAAATGACACAAAAATGGAAAATGTAATAAAAAGTCTCGTGTTGAACATACATCATTTGAAGGTGATTTGAAAATGCTCAGTATATCTCAACAATTCATTTGAAAATCCATCCACACAAAAATCTGATAAGAAGTAAAAACTGAAGATAGATCTGTGAGGTAGGAGTAAGGTACATAGATTCTTCAGAGAACAACCTGGATTTGGAACTTAGATCCACCAGTTACAAACTATGTGGCTTCAGGAGCATTATTTGCCCTGTCTATGGCTAGTTTCTTCATTTCTGCATAATAATTTTACTAGCTTCTAGAAGTAAATGAGTATCTATTTATAAAGCACTTGACAGTGGCTGGAATGTATTATTACATATACATTTTGTAGGGTAATAATAGGTTAGAGGTAGTAATTAAAATCACGAGCAGGGATGTAATCAGCTTGAGAGAAACAGTTTGAGAAGATAAGAGGAACAGTGAATGAGAACTCATTTATTTAATAGACATGAATAGCACATTGAATAGATCAAAAGATAGGCGGAAACACACTAAGTATTTTGCCAAAGCATCAAGAGTGAGGAAATAATTAATAGTGTTGCTAACTATAGATTTTAAATGTGAGACAAACAGCATTAATTGTAATAAACAGCTGCATGAGTTGTGTAATTAGCACATAGGATTTTGTGATCTAGCGCCCAGAATTTTCTTCAGGTATGGTCATGGTCTTATTATTATGGCTGCTTGTACTGTTGCCAGCAGACATGCCTCAGCTATCACCCTCTTTCCATAACTGCTGTGACTACAGAATTCTTTTTTACATGTCAGTCTGAAATTCCATTTTCCTTTTGGTCATAGCATAGATGTAGTAATTGATTATCATGGAGCATAAAGCCTTATGCCCACTTCCTCCATGGGAAAAACTGTGAAAGCTATTGCAGATTTGGACAGAGATAAGACTTTTGTTGAGATTTGGCATTTCAGTTTGATTTCTCTCAGTGCCAACTTTTCGTCCTTTCCTTTTATAGAAACTTATCCCTAATAAACTTCCTGCCTTCCCAAAGTCTGGATACCCCAAACCTGTGACAATTAGTCTTGTAGGCTTAGTGCTGCTAAATATGGAAAGCCTAACTTGAAAATATAATCCAGTTGAAAAGATAGCCAACAAAGGCAGGCAGCCTCATCCACCCTCATTCTCATTCTGTCTCTGTGTGTCTCTCTCTCTCTTTCTCTCTCTCTCTCTCTCTCTCTCTCTCTCTCTCTCTCTCTCTCTCTCTCTCTCTCTCTCTCTCTCTCTCTCTCTCTCTCTCTCTCTCTCTCTTTCTCTGATAGAGTCTCATTGTGTAGCTCTGACTAACCAGGAACTCAATATGGAGACCAGGCTGGCCCGAAAGTCAGAGACCTACCTACCTCTTCTGTCTGAGGGAATTTTTTTCTAGTAACTTTGATTTCATAGACAATAGTGGCCAGAAAGCATTAAAGGCTGCCTCCCTTCCCTGCTAACTTTAGTATAGGAGGTATTTTATTGAAGAACAATGTATTATGCTTTCTGGTAACATATCAAGACCATAAGTTCTTAAAAATCTATTATATTTAGCAGTTAGGGAAATGAGTGAACCTTTTCTTCATCCTTTTGATGTGTGTGTGTGTGTGTGTGTGTGTGTGTGAGAGAGAGAGAGAGAGAGAGAGAGAGAGAGAGAGAGAGAGAGAGAGAGAGAAAGAGAGAGAGGGAAACACTTTTCATTTCGGACTTGATGGCCGTCTACTTGCTTGCTAGGAGCTAAGCATAGCCTCATCCTCCTGCTTCTGCTTTCCCAGTGCTGGGGTTACTTGTGTGGTAGGTAATTCCATTTAAATACAATACCTTGTGAACCTTTAAATTCTCTACCTTGTCAGTGTCCTAAATTGAACATTGGCGGAAACAAGATTGCCTATACCAAATAAAATTATGTCTTTGAAACCACTTTCTAGTTCAGTTAACTAGAATTTCTTCTTCCCATTATCAGTATGACCCCTATTTTTAAATAGTCACTTTACTGCAGGATTTCTGAGACCTACTCTACGGACATTTAAACAAGCCTTGCAAAAATTTTATACAGGGCATTAAAAGCGCAGATTCTCAACGAATAGAATACACGACAATAAGATATACTTTTAACTGAAGCGTGAGTATGAGAATGGAGGAAATTGTTAATTGATTAATGTAGAGGCAAAACTTGAGGAAACAAAAATCTCCAAAGAAAAGACAGAAAGGAATATAAAAGTCCTCAACAATTTATGTCAACTACCAAATGCCTGCCAATGTCCATTGAAGCAGGCAGCCAAGAAAGACATTAAGCCATGGGCATGCAGAAGTGCAGATGACTGACACCGGAAATATTTTATTTCGTGTAGGAGGCTAGAGAACTTTCTCTTTTGATTCCTCCTCTGATCCGGAAGAAAAGATATCAACCTGCGCTGGCGATTGGGCCACGTCATAAGGGCGGGGCCACGGCGATCCATTCGCCTTGCTAACCGTACGTGACGTGGCAGGGAGAGAGGTTTGCTTCGCTGTAGCAGCTCGCCTTGGTGGGCGGGGTCCCTGGTGCTAGGGTCTCGCGGTCCTGAGGAGCCAGTGTCGAGGGCGGTGCTGTTGACGCCACACCCCCTCCCACGCCCACCCTGACTGGCCGTGGCGGGTCATGTGGCTTAGACGCCGCTGGAAGTTCTCTGAGGCGGCCGGAACCCGGTAGGGTGCGGTTTCCGTCTTTGGGCTTCTGTAGCCAGCGCCGGTCCTCTTCTGCGTGCTTTCCGTCCCAAGCCGTTCTTAGCTTCCCTCAGTAGCCGCGGCTCCACACACTCTCTGTGATTCGCGCCCTTGGTTGGGGACCCTGTCCCCTCAGTCCTCACTGCCCTGCCCCCTCCCACTCTCTAAAATGTCTCATAGTCTCCAGAGCGCCTTTCTGAGAACCGCAGGGGAAAATTCAGACTCAGGCTTGCATTGGTAAGTACCGGTTCCCAGCCCTTCCCGCGCCCGCCCGCACCCTCTGTCTCAGGACGTCAGGTGGCTGCCTTGGCAGACGTTCAGCCGCGCCCCGGGGCTCGCCGCCCGCCCGCCCGCCCGCCCGAGCACAGCGCCTTCAGCACTTTGGCGCTCAAGAGCCCCTGGCGCACATTCCTCCCGAATCGCACCCCACGCCCCCCATAGTGACGCAGTTAGCCTCTACTGGCGCGCCGGACGCCAACCCTCTCGAATATCATAGGCTGTCTGAGTAGATGCCCACGGAGGAAAACCAACATGGCGATCCTCCTGGTGTTTCCGTTCATCCGGGAAGAATCTCAAACACCGGCCCAAAACACCCTAAGTGGATTAGCAAGTGCAGCCCGGAGTCGCTGGACCTTCAAGTGAAATGGTCATTGGTTTAAATGTACTTAGAAAGCAAGTTCTAGAACAAGAAAATTTCAACTGATTGGGGGGGAAAAGTAAAAACTTTAAGATGGAAAGTCAGTTTTTCCAGGCAGCGCATTTGAAATGGGACTAAAGTGGGTGTATCTCATTGGTTGTCACTACAAAGGAACAGTTTGGTTGATTATTTTGAGGACTATCTGGCTCTGTCAGGATTGGAACTCACTTTGTAGCTGAAGTTGCCCTTAATCCAGTGTGGGCTTGCCTAGTGTTCAGATTGCGGGCTGCAAAAGTCTTCTGTGATTAAAAAATACATCACCAGTAACTTTATAAAAATTCTGTGTTAATCCAGATGAATTAAAAGCAAAACATTCATTTAGGAGAAATGTCTTAATATATTCTTCCTATAGTCAGTATATTTACTGAGAAGCAAAGATTAAGTGTGTAAAAGATAAATGAACAGCACAAAATCTAAAAGCAAAACTCAACGAAGGGATGGAGGTTGAAGAAAAACAGACTACCTGGTGTTTATTGCAGCTTTTCTAGTATATATGAAACTAAAGCTTCACTTTCTGATAAAAATAATGGTACCTAGGAATACTTTGATAACAAAAAAGGAAAAAAAAACGAGAAATCGTGTAAGAAAGAAAGAAAGGGCTGTTTAAATATTTGCTACAAGTTTAAGAATACAGCTGTGTGTTCTGTTTTTAGCCTGAGGTAGGTTTCTTTAGTTACAAGTACATACAAACCTTAATTGCAATGACAAATAATGGTAATTTTGTTTTTCATTGAAGTTTCCCTTAAAATCCTGGTCTGACAAAAACAAGTGACCATCCTGTGTAAGCTTTCTCAGTAGCTGGATATGAAAAGTTGCCATAGTACAAAAGAAAGAGAACGGAGGAAAGACCAGCCATTAATAGTAAACACCTGAGCTGTTGATACTGAAAGAACCTTTCTATCATGTGTCATTTGCATATCATTCTTGAGACAGCTCTTAAGTAATATGTTTGTTTTTATAGAAATTTAAAGAGGAGTTTGGGTCCTATAAGGAGAGGCTAAGGTAGAACTGCTTCTTAATAATTGTTCTATGTATTCTTACCTATATATTTATGACATATTTTGGATTAAGATTGCATTTCAGTCCCAGAAGTAATGTTTAGTGATATATAAACTTTTTAAAATGCACATCGGCTCTCTTAATTTTAAAAGTTTCTAAAGATTTTGGCAAATTTTGAACTCTGAGAAACACTTTAAATTGAGTTACATTTTGGTTACTTTCACACATCGGTTCATTGACGTATGTGTTGGTGCTTTGTTATACTTCCATGCTTCTATTAAATTTTTTCTGATATTATCATAACATATTTGGGGCATTTACCACCAGATGGGTTACCTGGGATGCTTGACAGTTTGATTACTGATTACATATTTGGTTATACTTTTTTTAAATAACAACATGCCTGATGTTGAAATGTAGGTGTGTAAATAATTTGCTTAATACCACTTCTTTTATTAAAAGGGTTTTAAAAAAGGCATTGTCTTTTTTTTTCCTTTGTAAAATTGATAAGATTGTCTTTCTGTAGATGCTTTAACTTCCTTGAGTTCTTTTAAAGAAAATTAAGTATTATGATAAAGGATGTTTATTATTTATTGTATCTGATTTAACTGGGCATAAAAATAAGAAACTGAATTTTATAAGTGAGGGCAAAATCTGGATATTTCTTGTCTTATCTATTTAATTTATTTGGATTTGGATTGAATACATATTTACCCAGTGGTGTACCACAAGTCGGATAATAGCTCCTAAAGGTTGCTTCTAATAACAGTAGTGATTTAGAATGAAGATTATATTTCAGATGACTTTAGAGAAATCATGAGGATTGGATTATGTGGTGTAGAATACTGTTAGAGGTAAAGAAATGGAATGGAAAATGGGCAGACTTGATTAGGAAATTACTATTTCTTGGGAAGATGCTATGCCAGTTTTCTGGTCAATACTTGTGAATTAGATGAGACAAACACAAATGAACAGTTAAAATTACTGCACTGAGTATGTATGTGGCTTGCTTTGCTTGGAAAGAAAATGTTTCTCTGCTTGTTGAACTCTTCAGTTGTGAAGTAACTTTCAAGTGGAGCCAGAGAGAAATTTAACTGGACTCAGTCACTACTCTTGTTTATGCAATTAAATTGTTGGATACTAGTATGAAGAAATTTTTTTGTTACTCTCAAATCATATAAAATATGAATAAATCTGCTTAAGGAAAGCATGCAATTCTGTAGGTTATTGAAAAATATTTTTAAAACTTTTTCAGCTATAAAATGTTAATGACAATGTAGATCTATCTTGCTTGGCTTTTAGGATTATTATATTACAATATTACATAAATAATGTATAGCATTTATTATTGTATATATTGTAACATTAGGTTATGTATTTTTATAAAGAATAAGAAGGGAAATGTTCTCCTAAGAGCTGAAAATACATTATTTTCAATATTATAAAATACTATTAGCCACCAGGGTGTTCATTGTTCCATTTCTAGTACATGAGTGATTCATATCCATATTAGAGTAGGAAAAACCCTCAGAAATTATATAATTTTGTTGGCACTTTTAGCAAGACTTAATTTTGACATGGGCTGGCAGTGTATTGATCAGACTGTCTTGAACATCAAGACTCAAGTGATCCTTCCACTCCTACTTTATTCTTCTAATAGCTGCCACTGGGCTGAGTAGTTTTTCTAAAACTAATTATCCAGTAAGTGTAAGATGCAGAATTAGCCTATAATCTTTCTAATGTGTTCCCCTTTCTCTTTCAAGTCTTCACGTTTAGTTTTTTCAATGCAGTTTCTTAGTTCAAGTACCAGATAGCTTAATGTAGTTAGTATGCTAATAATCTAAGTGACCAAAGTGGAGTATGGGATAAAGAATATTGATTCCAATGTTAGCGATGACATTTAGGCTACAAAATGTGATTTCTAAGAAAATGGAGTATCTATAAGAAAAGTGGAGGCTTTATGTGAGTTTGGTTAAACTATTAAATATTCTTATTAAATCTGAAACGTATGTATATTGGTTAAAAGAGTACATATGAATTTTTCTGATTTTCCACTTTAATCTTTAGAAATCTACATTCAATTTAGTTTTAAGAATTCTATTAATTTTGTTTTCAGTAAGTCAAATCATTTTTAATAGCTTGTAGGAATCAATTCAGCTAACATTAGCTTGCTTTATTAGACACAAGAGATATAAATAAGATAAACTATTCTCAAAGAACCTATGGTCGATGGTAAATTATATGAATCTTTAGTGATTTGTAGATTTGGAGGAAGCTACATTTTTTAACTGTTTTTGGTGGCTATGTGGTAGTTAGAGAGAGAGAGAGAAGGGGGGAATTAGTATATGTCATAATTTTTGTAACATAAAAATAGAGAAACCTTTTAACATATACTGTAATGTATGAAGTATTAAAAGTTTGTAATTTGTTCAGTTATATGTCATTTGAAATATACTTGCTCTTACACAAACAACTGTAAGAACATAGGTTGTCTATTAAAGCTTCTAGTTTGTTAGGCATATTTTTCTAATAAATAAAATATATTTATATCAAACAGGACTAAACAAAATCATTGAACTTTTATTTTTGAATTGGCAATTGGAAAGATCTGAATTGTTTTTTATGTAATATTTTTGAGGGTTTACAATTCTTGGTATTTGAAAACTAATTGTAGAATTATTGAGTTTTTCTTCTTAAAGAATTTTAGTGTTACTATGAAAAACAATATTTTATTCCTTTCTTTAAAAGTAGATATAGTAAAGGCATTGTATACTAGTATTAGCTGGAGTAATATCAATAGTGCTTTATATTCCAAAGTTGAGAAAAGTTGAGTATGACAGGCAGATGTGTTATAGAAGAGGTAGAATTAGAACTTCATTTTATATTGTTGGAGATGGACGCTTAGTTTTAAAATGTACATGGCATAAAAGAGTTTTTCTGTTAAGATTTTATGTAGAGAAGTTGATTATAGATGGCTTGTTGTGTTGGGGGGCAGGCTGGACTGGCAATGATGAGTATGAAGCAACATTATGAAATCAGCATTAGTCTTTCATAGATACATGTTAGTCATCAGAGATTACAATCAGAAAAGCTAAATACCAGAGCAAAATACTGGGATGAGATTAAAAGTATTAGACACAAGGTGGTAGGAACTAATCTAGATACTGGATATTATATTGGCAAAGAAAACAAGATGGAAAAGTCCTAATAAAAAAGATAAACATATATCCATCCATCCATCCCTTTATAGTCTGGTATTTCATTTACTCAGGATATATTTCTTAGCTGTTGACCTTTTTATAAGCATGTATTCATAGTGCTATAGATGAATTTAGAAATAACAAGAAAGATGAAATGTCAAAGCTATTTGGATTATGTGAGCTAGAAACCAATACTATTACATGGTTGCAAAGTAGAATACAGTACTATTTTTAATAGAGATTCTTGTTGAATTTTAAATAATGGTATTTAAATTAAAATGTTTGGTAAGATACAATAGAAAGGGGAGTGAGGTTTATTAATGGGGATAGGAGTAAAAAGATGTAACTATAATGGTGTTTATTGCAAAGGAGATAATTGAGGGAAATAGTTGAAGCCATGAAAATGTATTCAGTCTCCAAGAGGAAAATATCTTAAAGGAGAAAGCAGGATTAAAATGAACTAGACAATAACTAACTATATTTGGAAGAATAATCAAGGATGAATACTTAAAATGCAGAAAAGTTAATGAGCTATTAAGTAAGTCAAGAGAAATACATTGTACACATTAGAAACCATGAAAAAGAAGAGCTTCATAGAGATGGTGTAGTAAGAGTTGTTTGCAAAAGAGCATGTAGAGAATGGGGTGAAAGAATGACGGACTTAAGTGTGAAGACATACTTGGTAATCTTTGAGAATGAAGTTTTAGTAGTATTATAGGAAAGAATTTAAACCACAAAAAATCTTGAAGGCAGCTTCCTAGAACATTGCTTCTTCGTTGTTGTTTATTAACACTACAGACCAACTTCCTCTCGTTGGGCTTGTATCTACCTCATAATCCTATATGTATATATAATTCTTTGTGACTCCAACCTTAAAAATAAACAAGTTTTCTTCAAAATCACAAAAAAAAGAAAGAAAATTAAAGCCCTGATTTACATATGCTATGCTTCATCTCAGTTTAAGAGGGGGAAAAAAATCCCTCTGACTCCATTTTTCCTCTACTTATTTTCCAAGATTTTCTTCTTCACAATGAAAGGGCATAGGCATTGTTTATACTTACTGTCTTTGTTTTCACACTTCAGCCATTTCCCACTAAATTACTCCTACTAAAGTTATTAATGATACTTAGTAATTTTTTCCAGTATGGATGTTTAGTCTTCATCCTACTCTCAGAAACTTTTATTATAATGTTGTTCAAACTCTTACTTTGGCTTCCACAGTATTAAAAATGATTATTTTCTTTCTATTGTTTGAAACCACTGAACTGTCTTAGGTATAATTAAGACTAGTGTGCCCATTGAACTGAAAGACAAAGAAAATGTATGCGTAAAGTAGAAGAAAAGATCAGTTGTAAAGCTACTCTTGTCTAAGGAAGAGATAATGTTTCCTTGAAGCAGAAAGGTAACAAGCAGTTTAGAAAGAATTTTAACAGATACGAGAAATGTAGGTAATAGCAACAGGGTACTTTCAATGGGTTAAAAATAGTAAGGTGAGAAAGCACAAATTATATACTCTTAACATAGGCACCTAAGATGAAATGCCAATTATGAAAGTATGGAAGGGAAGACATTCTGGCTATGTTGAGTTTCAGGAGTGCACATGGGTAAACATTGTCTGAGTAAAACATTGGGGAAGAGGTGGCATATATATCTTTTATCCCAAGAAAGCTACAGAAATATTTTATTGGTGAAATGGAATCACTACTTAAACTATGTGGGGGAAACTTCAGAATAAAAAGAATTTTTTTTTTTTTTTTTTTTTTTTTAGCTAGGATGAGTTGTCAAAGATGGTTGAAAGTCTTGGAACACCTGTCTGTGTTCTTGCACCTAGGTATAGTGGGGGATTTAGCAAACATGTTTATGGGCTCTAATAGCAAATAGTTAGAATTTGAGAACTGTTGTTCTGTTGCTGCAGTGAGCAGCCACTGTGTAATAATAAATCTTTATTTTTGAAGTGTTTTCTATTCATTTAAAGTGTGAAAACTATATATAGCTGTGAGTTGACATAAAAACAGAACAGGCTAGGTTTAACCTACAGGCTATAATTTGTTGACCCTTTTCCCTTAACAAAGCCTAGTGTTTGAACCATAAAACTCAATATTCGGTTGGTTTTGAGACTTAGTATTGTTTTGTGTTCAGGTTCACCTCCAGTTTCTTCCATTCTCCAAGTGCTAAGATTGCATGCGTGAGGCGCCATGCTTGCTTCACACTGAGTACATTCTCATTTAATGCTGAATAAGTTGATGTTGAGTTTACAGTGTACTTTGTGCATAGGTAGTGCAGAAAGCAAGAATTGAGGCTTTGTGTTTATACTTCTCTTTAACTTTACTGAAAGTTAGTATACATTTTCATACATAGATGTCTGTTTCAAAATTTCTGAAGATAACGTGTTACTTGGGTTGTAGTGAGGATACATAGAATTTTTGTGTGGATTTTAAAAATTTCATACTTTATTTTAAAATCACACCTGAAGGTTGTACAACAAATTTACACTTTTAAAATTGTTTGTTTTCATTTCTTCTTATAGTTGCCAGAGAATACATTGAGTCAATGGAACATAGACTCCTCAGTTATGTTTTTAGACTTTAGCATGAAAGACAATTCTGTAGACATATAAATATAGATGTATAATAAGTATGTGGCATGAAGGAAATTAACTGGCATACTTTTATTATAAAGGATGGACAAGGGTAGTTAAATTGATTGAAGAATGTTTCTTTTAGGGAGTATAATTTATGTTCAGACTTAAGTTCCAAGTAGTGTTGTATAGGAGAGAAGCACCCAGGTAGAGGGACGTGATTTCCCTGCATTCTTTGAGAGCAGTATACTTTCTAGGATCTGAAAGGTGGTTTTAGGTATAATTTGAAAAATTTGTACAAAGTAACATACAAACAATAGATTATGCAGAGATTAATGTATTTTGGCTGTTATAAAACTGACCATTTGTATTAAAAATAGCTCAGTATAATGGAGATTGCAGTGGACTGATTTAAAATATATATATATTTGTCTCCATTATGCTCCACTTTTATGGAAAACCTCTCAAGCAAAATTTCCAAGGCCTTAAGTATGAATTATTTGATAATAAGTCATTAGAAACAATTGCTGTACTCAAAGATGTGGAACATGAAACCTCACGTACATCAAAACAATAATCAAAGAAGGAACTTGTTGCTACATGAGCATGTCTGTTAAGTCTACAGTATAAAACCATGACAAATTGAAATATCACCACATGAAAGATCCCAAAACAGGAGAAAATGTTGGCAGTAGAAATTGTCAACAGAAGAAGATAGAACAAATGGGAGCAGGGAGAGTAATAGAAGTAACACAATTAGAGTTGGAGTTAAAGGCCTGCTTCGTAAAAGTAAAAGAAGAGAATAGGAAAGAATTCAAGGAGAAGAGAATGATAACAGTGTGAAGAGCCTTTTCTAAAAGCATGTTTGAATAAAAATTTAGAAACCTTTTGGAATAAATGTTAAGATTTCATAACCGGCTTGTGAGATCCGAATCAAAGTTGATTATATCTTCCCTTCAAAGTTTACTCTATGATGACTTACATGGCAAACTCAAAATTACATACTGTTACTAAATTTTAGTATATACAGTAATTACAAATATTTATTTTAATTTGTTTAAAAATAAAATGTATATACCTTGTAGTATGTTGTATTTATTTACTCAAAATCTTCTTTTAAGTGTTTCAGGCTGCATGTACCAAGTAGTTCCTACAATTGGCACGGATGGAAAAAATCTTCTGCAGTTGCTTCCAGTTCCTAAATCTTCTGGAAATCTTATCCCGGTAGTTCAACCTCCAGCCATAGCTCATGCTTTGAAAGGGAATACAGGAAAACCAGTTCAAGTTACTTTTCAAACTCAGATTTCCAGCTCTTCCACAAGTACATCAGCTCAGTTGCCTGTTTTTCAGCCAACCAATACTACAAACTGTTTTCTTACAGGAACAGTAGAGACATCAGGAAAAGGTAGAGTTAATTCTATGGGGACTGGAAGTTTTATGCCACCAGTTTCTAAAGTTGAGAGTCATGGTATGAAAATTGATGGACTCACCATGCAAACATTTGATATTCCTCCCTCAACACAAAATGATTCATCTTATTTTATAGTCAATACCCCAAGTCTCCCGGTGAAGGTGAATTCTTCAATTTTGCCTTCTGGGCATCATTTACAGAATCCAGCCCATGCTCAAGTGAAATTCTTACCTGCATCATCTTTGCATCCTTCAGTTCAACAAAACATGCTTGGAATTGCAACCACAAGTACCTCAGGAACAGTTGGGGCCTCCCAAATACCAACAGTTAATTGTATATCTCCTGTACATTCAGTGAAAAACAAAGTGACCAGAAACTATCAGAATATTTACCCCAAACCAGTGATATTAAATGCCTCACAAATTCTACCAAATGTTCCTACAGAGACACAGTTAAAAGGTGGTCAGCAGTCTCAAGGTGCTCCAGTGAAATGGAATTTTCAAAAGAATCTACAGCCTCATATTCCTTCTCTTGTTCCTGTTAAGTCTTCAAATAATGTGGTGTCAAAGATTTTTAAAACTTTGGTGGGTAGAAACAACTCGGGATGTAATACTATAGATACACCCCTGTTAAGTACCAGCAGTTCTAGTGGGACACAGTCTGTAAGTGTGCCTGTCGGAGATAATACTTTGATAATGTTTAAAAGGAAAGTCTATCTGTTGACTAAAAAGGGAACACATGGTCTGCCATCACCAAATGACCAAGAAAATTCTGTTTCTTCTGATACTCCACTAAGAAAAGATTCATCACAAATAGTAAGTTCAAGTCTAACCAAGGAACTGTCCAGAGAGGTTATACATAGTGTTTTGGTTAAAAGTAAATCTTTGCAGTTGAAAACAAAATCACTTTCAAATTCCCAGCTTGCTTCCATGGCCAATCTAAGAGCAGAGAAGAATGAAACAGTGGAGAGACCATCTTTTATTATCACAAACCCACATACTATGAACCAATCCACTAACTGCCTTAAACAGCCTAAGACTGGATTTACAAACCCAGTTTTTCCACATGGATTTAGGACAGGACACAGTGCCCCCAGAAAAGGAAATCTCATCCAGAGCATAGAGAAAATGTGTTCCTCTGTTGATGCAGCAACTGTTACTTCTCAACAGTGTGTTTTCAGAGACCAAGACTCACAGGTAATTTTCCCATGTCAGGGTGCTCTTTTTATATATGTGGAAAACATTTTGTTTCTCAAAATTGTTGATAACTGTCTCCCACTCTGTCACACATCCTTACTTAAAGTTTCCATCTGAATAAATATTTTAAAAAGTACAGCTGGTAGAGCCTAAGCAATGTCTTTTGTAATTTAGCTTGCCAAATCTGTAAGAAAATCAAACACAATAAAGTTCAGAAGAGTTGGACAGCAGTAACTCATCAAAGATTAGTAAGATTGTATGAATATGTATACATGTGTATACTGCATATACACTTAATAGTCTGTTTTGTATATGAAAAGATAAATATGTATATGAGAGACAGGGTTTAAAGACTGAAAACTTTATTGGAGCTTTAATTTTTTTGTGCTTTGTTGTTGATGGTGGTCGTAAGGGGGAAGATCCATTTTTTTAAAAGTATCACAAAAAGGGTTAAATAGAAGTCTTCAGAGCCTTTCAATCAAATATGATTTTTATTCATATCTTTGAGTGTTCAGGTTTTAAACTTGAGAGGGAGGAGCTTTTTGTTTTTTAAGATAGGTGAGTTTCTTTTCAGCTGTTCTGACTCCTAATGGCATAACATACCCATTAGCTACCATTCTCTTCTCAAAATCCATGTAGAGCTACTTTTTTCTTGCTTGCTTATGTGTCTACTATCCCTTTCAGTACACATCTTATTAAATTTAAAGACGAGGAGGTAGGTTCTGATAAAAGCAAGATGGATTGAAAACAGACTCTTCTAGACTAGTCTTTAGACTTTGTCCTGCAAATGTTTGTGTGTTTTGCTTTGGTTTTTGGTTTTTAGTGTGTCAGTATGTAACTCAGGCTGGCCTTGAATTCACCATCCTCCTGCCTCTGCCTACTGAACGCCTGGTTTACATGGTACCATAACCAGCCTACATTGTTTTAAAGTTGACATATCTAGTCTCACCTCATTTACTTGAGAATAGACCCTTTCTTTCTTTTCTGTACAGCAAACTAAAGAGTAATTGTGTGAACATTTTTAGTTTGTATTCATTTAAATTCTTTTTTTTAATGCATGGTAACAGTTGTAATACAAATCTTTTAAGGCATAAAGTTTTCTTTTGTAGATTAGATAATTGCTTAGTTGCTACTCTGACATAGTAACCCAAGAACTTAGCGATACTGTTTGTTTTCTTCTCTTGATTTCAGACCCAGTATGAGATGGCATCAATATTTAAAAAGGATACTCAAGAGAGAAGTAACAAGAAATACTCTGAAGAAAGCAACGCTAAGACATCATATCTGAAGAATGATGTTGAACTTAAAAAAATGTTTGGTCTCACTAAAGATTTAAGAGTGTGTCTTACTCGAATTCCTGACCATCTTGGTTCTGGAAAAGGTTTTGATTCCTTTAGCAGTTTGGTGATGAGTAGTTCTTACAAAGATGCAGAGTCTGTGCTAAAGGAAGAAGAAAGAAAACAGGTAATAGTTTTTTAAGTGCGTGTAATTTTTGTAGCTATGACAGATAACATGGTTATATTTATCTATTTTCTTTTTCAGATTGATAATTTTTGCCAAATTGCAAATAGATCATATTAAACAATGATGAGTCTTACAGACAAATAAAAATATATCCCTATGTTTTTGTTAATTTGAGTTGTTCTAAGTATTTTTAGCCACCTTGTTTTTTACTTTTGTAATATAGGAAAGTAATTAAAAATCATTTCAACTAATTATCCTATTTTAAATAATTACCTCAGGGAGATAAGTTATAGGGGAAAATATGAGCAGACTGATGTTCCTTGAAGTATTAACACTTACACATTTTAAACAGCATATTTAGTAGTCAGTGATGCACATTACTGAAATTATGATGAACATTATAATGTGGTATTCTGAACTTCAACCTTTTCAGATAAACTTTATTAAGGAAAAGTTTCTACGTGTGTCTGCTTTGCAAATGAAATGAAAAACTTAAATCAGTTCTATATCTAAGATACTTTCCAGGTAGTTTTCATTTCAGTGATAGATCAACATGACCTTTAGTAGTTGATTTTTTTTTTTCTTAAATAATAAATAAACTAGCTTGTTCCCAGGGACTATGATTGTAACTCTTCAGGTTGGTTCCACTTATTAGGATTCAATTTTGACTGTAGTTGTCCTCAGTAAGATTTGTGGAGTGAAATTTAATTGTTAATTGTCTGCCATCTTTGATAATATTTGGCATGTAGCAATAACTTTTTTTCTTTATTCAACATTGCAACAGAATTTTTCTAAGAAAAGGAAAGCAAAAGCCATTAAGAAGATGGATTACACAAAAAGGAGAAAAATCGAGTGTGTTAGTGACACGGTCATGAATGGAACTGATGTTGCTAGTTCCCAACTCCTTGGTAGTATTTTACCAGCATCAGATGTATCACAACATAACATCATCACAAGCCATAACACAACTGGAGAAGACAAGAGAACTGAGGCAGAAAACTGCTCCCCTGTGAAGCAGGAAAAAGGAACATTAAGTTCAAGCACATCTTTTGAACAAAGTAATTATTTTAGTAAAAACTATACTGAAAGTATTTTTCCAATGACACCACCAGAATTAGAAGAAACCATCAGAGATGAAAAAATAAGAAGACTTAAGCAGATTCTAAGAGAAAAAGAAGCAGCTCTTGAAGAAATGCGTAAGAAGATGCACCCAAAAAATTAAAATGTCTAGGATTTAAAGACATATTACTGCATTTGCTCTCTCTTTCCTGCCATGAATACAGTCAAGATCCCCAGTGGATGCCTGAAGCTGGAGTTGATACCAAATTCTGTATACATCCACTGTAAAGTCATGACTATTTTTTGACAACTAAACATGTACGGAGATGAATTCAATAGGCAAAGTACAGTGTGGATACAAAGAATAAAGAGAGTAACTGATAGCCTCAATATAACACTAGGGAGTTTTTGTCATACTAGTCAGAATGCCATATAATGTAAAAGTTATGAATATATTCTTTCTGGAGTTTCTCATTGATATTTAGACAACAGTTTATCATGGGTAACTGAAAACAGAAAAGGCAACTGAAGGTTATAAGACTGCTATGTTACTTGTAAAGGCATTCTGTAAGTCTTTGTATATAAAACTTAAGAGTACCGAAAAGGTTGAGTCATAAAACTTGTTAATAATTTACAGGAAGTATTTTGACTGACTTGTTTTGGAAGGAAAGTTTTGGTATTTTTTTGTGAAATTAAATTCCCCAAGTTTCGGTATTTTTACAAGGTCTTTGTTAATGTTATATCGTCAACTAGATTCCTCTGGTCTTATTCTTATATACTAAAATACTAAGTCAACTGTAAGCATAACTTTACCACTGAGTTTTTATGTGGACTGTCTTGTTATTCTTACCTATAAAAATGATACAATCTATTTGCTGTTGTTGATTTTTTTTATTTCATAAAGAAAATTTATTATAAAGACGTACTTATTCAAATATTTTTCAACATGAATGGCATGTGTTTTTTGCATCTCTACAATAGTAATGTCTTCCTTTTTAAATAATTTGAAATTTAGGTTACTTCATGATAGATTTTATTTTTGGCCTAGAAAATCATGTCTTTTAAAGATGTAATTTATGGAGAGATGACTCAGTAGTTAAGAGCACTTGCTGCTTTTCTAGAGGACCTAAGTTCACTTCCCAGCTTCCATGTCAGGTAGCTCAGAAACACATGTAGGTAGAGTTCCAGAGGACTCAACTCCTTCTGACTTCCATCCACTACAGACATATGGCATACACGCAGGTAGTCATACATACACATTTTTAAAAGCTATATTTTTAAATTATATGCTACTTTAACAGCAGCAGCTTTTTCGGTATATGTGCATGCATGTGTTACATAAATTATCTGAATGGTAGATCTGGACTGTAGTCATTTGTAAGACTGAATATAGTTTTTCTTTTAAAGTATTTTTTTTTTCTGGTTAATCTTTGATTTGGGATAGTTTGAGAGTGAATAGATGGAAAAAGAATTTTAAAGCAAGACTAACAAGTTAGAAATTTTAACAAGTTTCTGGAAGATTCAGAAACTCTTAAGGACAACAAGACAAAAACATAAGCAGAACTCTTAAATAGGGAATAAAATATGTCAATTATATTCTTATGCTTTTTGTGGTAATAGTTTTATTGAAGTCTAATTTATATGCCATAAAATTCACATTTTTAAGTTATACTCAGAAGGGTAAAAGCGTCAATTTCAGAAAGCTTACCACACTCCCCATGTAAATCCTGTAACCATTAGCTGTCACCCTATTCTTTATGCAACATCCTTCTCCAGTAGAAAGTGCTGTTTGTGAGCATTTCCTGTACATGGAATCATACAAAAATCATATTTTGTAATTGTTTTTCACTTAACAAAATCTATGCAAGGTTTTCAGTATTATAGCATGTGTTAGTACTTTTCTTATTGTTCAACAATATTCCATTGTATAGAATTTTAGTATCAAAGATTTGTTCTCAAATACACCAAGAATATCAAAATTTATGTCTAAATCTTATATATAAAGTATATACATACTTCACAACCTCTTCTATGTTGTAAATATTTCTACATAAATTACTTAACAATGTAGGTTGTATTGTTTTATTTAGGAAATAATAATGTTAAGTGCATACATTTCCAACATTTTTAACATGGTTGATTGTAGAACTTACAGATTAAAATGGACCAGTTTTTGTTTATCCATTCATCTGATATGCACATTTGGATTGTTTCCACTATGGGATACTAAAAATGTTAGTGTGAATGTATTCAAGTTTATCAGTGAACATGTTTAAATTTTCTTGAGTATACAGAGACACCACAGTACCTTTCAGCAATTTGAGGCCTTCCAGTTCATTCTAGTCAGGTTTTGTTTTCCCTACTCATCTAAACAGGTCAAGGCCACCAGTAATATTTTTCTCCATTCTGAAGTCAATTGTCAGTCTTTAAAACGAGCAAAATTTAATATGATGACTCATCATTTCCCTTTAATGCTTTAACACATTTTCTTAAATAAGCAATGCATATTGATGGTATAAAATACAAATAGCAAAAATACTAATTCACTTCCGTTGAGAATTCACTACTAACCTTACCATGTTTTGCTCTTTTACTGCCCCAATATATATGCATGTTTTTACCAGAATAAGGGTCCTTGTGTGGGCTATTTAAGTCATGCTTTTAATATCAAGCTTTGTGTTTATTTTTGGAGACAGGATTTTATTGTGTAATTCGGTTCTCAAATTTGAGATATTTCTTTCTCTGGCTCCCAAATGCTATCATTATAGCATCTACCATCATGCCTGACAATTTTCAGATTTTCAGTAGATTCTAATGGAACATGCTAAACTCACTGTTTCGACCCTTTCACACCAGATAACAGACCAAAGTATGAGTGCTGTTAAAGTAGGGCTTGGTGCACCAATAAACTTTATAGGTGTTAGTAGCATGAACATATATGGGAGATTACTTAGAGGAATAGAAATTATTCCAAACAGTATCACCAACCCCATCCCATCAAGGATGACATCATTGCACTACACAACCTGCAGGTTAGAGAATATCTTTTTCCAGGTAGCTCAGGTAGGGGAATTTAAAAAGTATGTTTGTTCATCAACAGTGATACAGTTTATAATTCCGAGATCCAGGAAAAAGAAACCAAATTTCTCAGTGTTTTCAAATTTCTGGCTTTAAGTTTTTGAGATTTGGGGACAATAAGTCAGTATTCCCAGATTAATGAATTTTATCAAAGTTACAATATTTTAAATGTATTTCTAGCAACAACCTTATACTATATGGTTGAATAGCTAAAACTCTTATTTTAAAAATGCACTACTTTTCATTAACTATTTTACAAGAATGCTTAATGAGAAGCACAACTTTAAATTTAGGCTGTTACTTTACAGTAACAGCCCCCCTCATGGAATTATGTGTGGACACTACCCTTGAGAATGAGATATATCTTGAAAGATTATGCAGAGGGTGTACAAAAATTAGACTGTTTATGAACTCATTAGAAAGCATTCTCACAGCCGGGCGTGGTGGTGCACGCCTTTAATCCTAGCCTTTAATCTCAGGAGGCAGAGGCAGGCGGATCGCTGTGAGTTCGAGGCCAGCCTGGACTACAAAGTGAGTCCAGGACAGTCAAGGCTACACAGAGAAACCCTGTCTCGGAAAACCAAAAAAAAAAAAAAAAGCATTCTTTTCTGTTATACTATTGTAACCATGTGTATATTAGTTTACATATATACATACATATGGATATGTGTGTACACACACACATTATGTATTATATATACATTATATATTGCTATGGTCCATGTATGAGTTTTGGTTAATATTATACATTCAAAGTCTGTCCATTTTTCTTCAAATTTTGTCATTCCATTGTTTTTTAAAGCTGAATAATGCAAAATTCATATATGCACCAGGATTTTTCTTACATGCTCATTTGTTGTTGGAAACTAGATTGGTTCTTTCTTTGATTTAATTAATGGAACTATGATAAATAAGGGTCTGGGGAGATTGCTCAACATTTAATAGCACTGGCTACTCTTCTAGAGAGAGGATTAAAGTTTAATTCCCAGTACTCACATGGCAGCTCAAAGTCATCTGTAACTTCAGTCCCAGGTTGATCTAACACCATCTTCTGGCCTTCTGGGGCATCAGCCCTGCATGTGATGCACAGACATATATGCAGAGAATATGCCCGTACAAATAAAAAATAATTTAATATTTTAAATTATAATCCTCGCACTCAGATTTCACCATCTAGCACCCCAATTCTTGGAGGCCCTAAGCAGATACCTGAGGAAGACAGGTGAGAGCTCTACGCGCAAAGCCACTGTTGTAACAGGCTGCTGGGAAAACACAGCAGTGATGAGCTATGCTTGGCCACCTGTACCTTCCATCTACTGGACCTCACACCTACATGCAATCTTGGAATCAAGTGCACTCCAGGGAGCACCAGCCAATTTTAGATGGCTAAAGACCAGCACAAGAACACAAACAAGCATGGACAATAGGGCAACACCAGAACCCATGTATTATACTATAGCAAGCCCAGGATATCTTAACATAGCTGAGGAACAAGAAGAAGCAAAACAGAAAAAAAGACCTCATTTTGGTCTGGTGAAGATGCCAGAGGCATTTAAAGAAGAAATGGATAAATCCCTTAAAGAAATACAGTGAAACACAAACAGATGAAGGAAATAAAACTGTCTAAATCCTGAAAATGAAAGTCGAAACAATCAATCACAATCTGAAGGAATTCTAGAGATGGAAAGCCTATGGAAGAGAAAAGGAATAACAGACACAAGCATCACTAACAAAATCCAAGCAATAGAGAATCTCAGGCATAGAAGATACAAGAAATTGATACATCATTCAAAGATGTTAAAGCTGAAAATTTTCCTGAAAGAAACCATCCAGGAAATATAGGATACTAGGAAGTGATCTAACCTATGAATCAGGAATAGAGCTAGTTGAGTCCCAGCTCCAAGGCCCAGGAAATATTTTAAACAAAATCATAGAAGAAAAGTTCCTCCACCAAAAGAGGTGCCTCTAAACATACAAGAAGCATACAGAGCACCAATTAGACTGGACCAGAAAAGAAAATCTCCCACCACATAACAAAATACTAAGTCTACAGAACAATGAATATTTAAAACTGCAAGGGAAAAAGGCAAACATATCAGAATTTTACCTGACTTCTAATCAGAGACTCTAAAATACAGAAAGGTCTGGGCAGATGTCTTAAAAACCACATATGTCAGCCCAAGCTATGATACCCAGCAAAACTCTCAATCACCGTAGATGGAAAAAGCAAGATATTCCAAGAAAAAAAATGAAATTTAAAAACTTACCCACAAATCCAGCTCTACATAAAATACTAGAAGGAAAACTATCCCAACAAGGGTAACTGCATACAGGAAAACA
The DNA here is from genome assembly GCF_964271855.1 of Acomys minous. Classification (NCBI taxonomy): domain Eukaryota; kingdom Metazoa; phylum Chordata; class Mammalia; order Rodentia; family Muridae; genus Acomys; species Acomys minous. The sequence continues at coordinate 63,761,448 of NC_140496.1, forward strand.
CAGCAAATAAATAACTCCACATAAACAAAAATAGAATGGAAACACACAAAAATACACCAGCAACATCAGAATTACAGGAATTAACAACCTTTGGTCATTAATATCTCTCAACATTAATGATCTGATTTCACAAAAGACAGGCTAACAGAATGGTTACGAAAATAGGATCCATCATTCTGCTGCATACAAGAAACACTTCAGCAGCAAAGATAAACATCGCTTCAGAGTAAATGACTGGGGGGGAAAAGCTTTTCCAAGCTCCCAGACATAAGAAGCAAGCTGTAGTAGCTATTCTAGTATGTAATAAAGTGGACTTTGAACCAAAAGTTTCAAAAGAGATGGGGAAGGACATTTCATACTCAGCAAGAAAAAAATACACCAAAATGACATCTCAATTCTGAACATATATGCACCAAATGTAATGGCAACCACATTTATAAAAGAAACATTACTGAAGCTTAAATCAGACATTGAACCCCACACCTTATTAGACGACTTCAACACCCCTCTCTCACCAATACACAAATCAGAGACAGAAATTAAACAGTGAAATAATGAAACTAACCTACATTATGAGTCAATTGGACCTAACATACCTACACAACATTCCACCCAAACATATGTATGTATGTATTCTCAGCATCTCACGAAAACTTCTCCCAAGTTAACCACATACTGAAACTTATGGAACACAATAAAGGCAGTGCTAGAGGGAAGTTCATAGCACTAAGTGCCTTCTTAAAAGTGGAGAGTGTTCATGCCAGCAATTTAAAAGCACACCTGAAAGCTCTAGAACAAAAAGAAGCAAATGCACTCAAGAGTAGATGACAGGAAATAAACTCAGGGCTGGAATCAATGAAGTAGAAACAAAGAAGACAATGCAAATAATCAACAAAACAACTGGCTCTCTGAGGAAACAGGATATGTGAACCCTTATCACAACTAAAAGGCAGAGTGAGAGTGTTCAAATTAACAAAATCACAAATGAAAAGGGGGGGGGGACATAGCAACAGACACTGAGGAAATCCAAAGAATTATTAGATCTTCAAAAACCTGTGCAGCACAAAAATAAATGAAATTAATAATTTTCTTCATATATACTTGCCAACATTAAATAAAGATCAGGTAAACAATTTAAATAAACCTATAATACGTAAGGAAATAAAAATAGTCATTAAAACCCTAAAAATAAAAACCCTCAAGGCTAGATGCTTTTGGTGCAGAATGCTACCAGACTCTCAAAAAGGAGCTAATACCAATATTCCCAAAACTATTCCACAAAAGCTGAAACTGAAGGAACATTGCCAAATTCATTCTATGAGGACATACCCTGATACCTAAACCACACAAAGATCCAACAAAAGAGAATGTAAGACCAATCTCTGTTACGAACACTGATGCAAAAATACACAAAGTGCTTGCAAACTGATTCCAGAAACAAAAAACATCTTCTCCCATGATCAAGTAGGCTTCATCCCAGGGATGCAGGGATGATTCAGCATATAAATATCCACCAACTGAATCTATCATCTAAACAAACAAAAAAAAAAACTCAAGGGATCAACACCCCTTCATGTTTAAAGTCTTGGAGAAAGGGATACAAGGCCCATACCTAAATACAATAAGGGCAGTATCCATCAAGCCAATAGCCAACATCAAGTTAAATGGAGAGAAACTTAAAGCAATCCAACTAAAATGAGGATTCAAGAAAAGGCTGCCTACTCTCTCCATGTCTATTCAGTACTTGAAATTCTAGCTAGAGCAATAAAGGAGATCAGGGGGATACAAATTGGAAAGGAAGAAGTAAAAGTATGCGTATTTGCAGATGATATGATAGTATGTAAGTGACCCTCAAAATTCTACCAGAGAAATCCAACATTCGACAAACACCTTCATCAAAGTGTCTGGATACAAATTTTAAAAAAAATCAGTAGCTTTCCTTTATTCAAGTGACAATCAGAAAGAAATTAGGGGGGAAACACCCTTAACAATACCCACAAATAATGTAAAATATCTTGGTGTAACTAACCAATCAAGTGAAAGACCTTCAAGTCTTTGACGAAATAGAAGATTTTAGAAGATGGAAAGATTTCCCATGCTTGTGCATCTGTAGGATTAACATAAAAATGGACATTTTTACCAAAAGCCATCTACAGATTCAATGCAATTCCCCTCAGAATTCCAGCACAATTCGGGCAGACCTTGGAAAGGCAACTATCAACTTCATATGGAAAATTAAGAGACTGAGGTTAGCAAAAAGAATTCTGTACAATAAAAGACCCAGAAAGACACACATGGTAGGTAGTCATTTATAAGTGGATAGTAGCCATATAGTATAGGACAACCATATTGCAGACCAAAAGCAACTAAGTAACAAGGAAAGCCCAAAGGAGGCTGCTTGAATCTCACCCAGAAGGAGAAACAAAATAAACAGCACAAGTGGACAAAGGGAAGGAAATGTGTAGGGGGAGTATGTTGGGAAGGAAACAAGGGTAGAGATCAAATATGAGGAAAGCAGAAGAGTTGGGGTTAGGGTGGGAAAGAGAAGGGAAACTGAAGTGTAGATCATCTCTGAGACAAGCTGAAGACCTGCAACAGGGTAATATATGAATATGGGGATGACTGTAGCTGAGACTTATCAGGGAAGGACATGGAGGCTGGAATTGCAACCATCTAGCCAGGTGGGACCAGTAGTGGAAGGAGAGGAGCAACAACCCACCCACAAAACCTTTGGCCCAAAATTTACCCTGCCTGCAAGAAGTGTAGTGGTAAAGAGGGAGCAGAGATTGAGAGAATCTCCCATCAATGCATGGTCCATCCTGAAAACCACCCTAGGGTATAGAGCCAACCCCTTGACACTATTAAAGATACTCTGCTATGCTTGCAGACAGGAGCCTAGCACAACTCTCCCTGTGAGAGGCTTCAGCAGCAGCAGATAGAAACACATGCCAAGCATGAGGCACTTGGAAGTGTTAGGGAAAATATAGGACCCGGAAAGGATGAGAATTCCACAAGAAGACCAACAGCAACAACTAACCTAGCCCCACAGGGGCTTACAGAGACTGAAGCACCAACTAAAGAGCATGCGTGGTCTGATCATGCATGATATAACCTACACATATGTAACCAATGGGAAGCTTGTTCTTCATGTGGGTCCCTTGAGAAGTGGAGAGGGTGCTGTTTCTGACATACCTTGTTGCCTGCTTTTAGATCACGTCACCCTAGCAGGGCTGCCTGGTCTTAATGGAAGAGGATGTGCTCAATCCTGATATTACTTGATGTGCTGGGGATGCCCCCCCCCTTTTCTGAGAAGGGGATGGGGTATCGGGAAAGAAATTGGCAGGGTGGGACCAGGAGGAGAGGAGAGAGAGGTCTGCATTCTGAATGTCAAGTGAATAAATAAACTTGTAAAAGAAAAATCCTCATGCTGAAGCTGGTTTCATTGTCAAAACTACCTTCAACTATTTATCCTGTATGTCCTGTTTGTTCAGCAAGCAGCTCAGCAGATCACCTCCCCTCAGGAAGATTTGCCTTTCTATTGAAAAGGGAGTAGGAACAGTGTACATTCCTTTCTTGTTCCTGGTTTTACTGTGATTGCTTTGAGATTTCTTTTTCCCTTTAGGATAATGTTAAACATGGGTTTGTCATCTGTTGCATTTATTATGCTGTTATACTCCAAGTCCTACCTTCAGAAGAACTTTTATCATGAACCACATTGGATATTGTCAAAGGCTTTTTCTGCATCTAATGAGATAATTGTGAATTTTTTCTTTGAATCCATTGATATATATTCTTTCATTTATTAGACTACATGTACTGAACCATTTTTATCCCTGCATCTTTGGGATAGTGTCAACTTGATCATGGTAGGAGATCTTCTCAGTGTGTACCTGTGCTTGGTGTGCAAGTGTTTTATTCAAAAATTATCCATCTATGTTCATTCAGGAGAATTCATCCAGAATTTTGTCTGTTGTTCTATCTTTGCCTGGTTTGCATATTAGCACAGTGTTGTTTCTTTTCTGTTGGTTTTGTTTTTGTTCTTTGTTTTGTTTTGTAAAATCTTAATTAGTGATGATTGTATATTCTTTGTCCTAGGCCGTTCACCACCCACCCCCACTCCCCCCACACAAGATCCCCTCCCCACCACCTCTCCCACCCAGTTCCTTTTTTATCTGCCTTTGATGACTTCTATATTTCCCCTCTGAGTCAGATTCAAGCAACCCCCACTTGAGGCCTTCTTGTTACTTAGTTTCTTTCTATGGGTATGTGGATTGTAGTATGGTTACCCTCACTATATGGCTAATATCCATTTATAAGTAAGTACGTACCATATGTGTCTTTCTGGGTCTAGGTTACCTCATTTGAGATGATGTTTTCTTGTTCTGTCCATTTGCTGGCAAATTTCATGATTTCATGAGTAGTATTCCATTGTGGAAATGTGGAAATGAACCATATTTTTTCAATCCATTCTTCAGTTGAGGAACATCTAGGTTGTTTCCAGGTTCTGTCTATTACACATAAAGCTGCCATAAACATAGTTGAGCAACCATTCATGTGGAATAGTGGAACATCTTTTGGGTATATGCCCAGAGTGGTATAGCTGGGTCTTGAGGAAAAACTATTGCCAGTTTTCTGAAAAACCACCAGATTGATTTCCAAAGTGGCTGTACAAGTTTGCACTCCCACCAGCAAACATCCTCACCAACATGTGCTGTCACTTGAGTTCTTGATTTTAACCATTTTTATGGGTGTAAAATGGAATCTCAAAGTCACTTTGATTTGCATTTCCCTCATGACTAAGGATATTAAGTTTTAAGTGCTTCTCAGCCATTTGAGATTCCTCTGTTGATAATTCTCTTTTAAACTCTGTACCCATTTTTAATTGGATTATTTGGTGTTGTGTTTAATTTCTTGAGTTCTTTATATACTTTGGATATTAGCCCTCTGTCAGATACAGGGTTAGTGGTCTTTTTTTCCAATCTGTAGGGTTCTGTTTTGTTCTATTGACAGTGTCCTTTGCCTTACAGAAAATTTTTTTTCAGTTTCATGAAGTCCCATTTATTAATTGTTGATCTCAGAGCCTGAACTGTTGGTGTTCTGTTTACAAAGTTGTCAGTCCTATACCAATGAGTTCAAGGCTGTTCTCCAATTTTACCTTTTAGATTTAGAGCATCCAGTTTTATTTTAAGGTCTGTGATCCACTTGGACTTAAGTTTTGTGAAGGATGATGAATATCGGTGTATTTCCCTTCTTCTACATAGAGACATCCAGTTAGGCCCGCACCAATTGTTGAAGATGCTTTCTTTTTAGAGATTGAAGGAATGGCCAACCAGTGACTGGTCCAACCTGAGACCCACCCCATAGGAGAGAGCCAACTCCTAATGATGCTCTATTAATGCTATGATACTATTAATGATATTCTGCTATGCTTCCAGACAGGAACCTAGCATAACTGTACTCTGAGAGTCTACACCCAGCAACAGATCAAAACATACTGAGACCCAAGGCCAAAATTTAGGCAGAGATCAGGGAGTCTTGTGGGAGAGTTGGGGGAATGATAAGGGACCCAGATGGCATAAGAATTCCACCTAGGTCCATGGGTGCTCACAGAGACTGAACTACCAACCAAATAGATGCATGGACTGGACCTAGGTCCCCTACACATTTGTAGCTAATGGGCAGCTTGGTCTTTATGAGTGATTCCTAGCAATCAAAGTGGGGGCTGTCCCTGACATAGATCTGTTGCCTGCTTTTGAATCACTTTCCCCTAGCTGGGCTGCCTTGTCTGTCCTCAGTGGAAGAGGATGTGCTTGGTCCTGGAGCAGGATGGTACAGGGTTTGGGGGGTAGGGGGTGTGGAAGAGGGTTGGAGGATAGGACCAGGAGGAGATGAGGGAAGCGGCTGCAATTGAGACATAAAGTGAATAAATTAATTAATTATGATTAAAAAGTCTGTTAAAAATCTGCTGTGTATTCATGTGGGCCTGGGCTTTTAAGTTGGAGGCCTTTTTATTAGTGTTTCATTCTCCTTATGTTTTATATCTTGTTTATATGTTGTTTATCTCTTCTTGGTTTAACATTGGTAATTTGACTGAATCAAGAAATCCATTTATTTAGCTTGGATTTTTCAATTTAATGGAGAATGGGTCCTTTAAGTATTCCCTAATAAGATTAGGAATTTGTTCATGTCTGTTCTATTTTTTCCTTGTTCATTCCTGATTTTGTTCATTTAGACCATATTTTTCTTTCATTGTGATTAGTTAGTCCAAGGGTCTAATCTTGTTCATCTTTTCCATGAAACAGCTTTTAGATGTGTTGAACACTTGTATTGTTTTCTTTGTTCCTATTTCATTGATTTCTGCTCAGATTCTTATTATTTATTTCTGCCCATTGGATTTGGTTTTGGTTTGTTCTTGTTCTTGGAAAATCTTGAGTTTTATCATTAGGTCATTTCTTTGTGCTCTTTCTCATCTTTTCTTTCTTTTGTTTTGTTTTGTTTTTGTTTTGTGGGTTTTTTGTTTTGTTTTATGAGACAGGGTTTCTCTGTTTAACTTCGGCTGTCCTGGACTCTCTTTGTAGAGCAGGCTGGCCTTGAGCTCACAGAGATTTACCTGCCTCTGCCTCCCTGAGTGTTGGGTTTATAGGAATGCACAACTGCACCCAGCTTCTGGTTTTCTTTTGTTCTTTTCGTTTTTTAACATAGACACTAAGGGCTATAAGATGTCCCTAATTCTTTCATTATGTTCTAGGTATATTGTATTGGGTTTGTTTCTATTTAATTGCATTAATTTTTCATTTCTTTATTTCTTTGATCCACTCATCATTCAGTAATGGGTTGTTTAATATCCATGATTTGTGTGCTTACTAGAGATGTGTTTGCCACTGATTTTAAGTTTGATTTTTTAATTTTATTTTTTTATTTTTTGAAATTTTTTACTGAAAATAAATTATTCTTTCATATAGTATATACCAACCACAGTTTCCTCTCCCTCCACCCTTCCTAGCCTCCCTCTCCCACCTCATCTTTTCTCTTCCTACTTCCTCTTGATGAAAGAACAAGTCTCTAAAGAGACAACATCCAGATAGGACAAAACAAGCTACAATATGACAAAGCAAAAGCCATCAAATAAACCAATGCTACACAAGGCAACTCAATAGGACAAAAATAAGTCTCAAGAGAAAGCAAAAGAGTCAGAGATACACCTGCTCCCACTGTTAGGAGTCTCAAAAGAACACCAAGCTAAAGCCATAAAGAGGGCTTGGTGCAGTCCAATGTGGGCCCTGTGCTTGCTGTTTCAGTCTATGTAAGCCCTTCATCATTCAGTGGGCCATGTTCTGATGTCGCCTCTGACTCCTAAATTCTTTTCTTCCCCTCTTTTGATGGGTTCCCTGATCTATGAGAAGAGAGACCCAATGGAAATCACCAACTGAGACTGACTCTCTCCACGTACTTTCTAGCTGTGGGTCTCTGCACCCAATCCCATATGCTGTCAGAGGAGGTCTCTCTGATGATGGTTGGACAAAGTGCCAATCTATGAGTGTCGTATAATAACATTTGAATTTTTGTTTGTTTAGTTCATTTTGCTTTGTTTTGCCATTCCTGTTTGGGTCTACCCTAAGTCTCTGGACTATCAAGTCCCTAGTTCCTGGCCATTCAGGCAGTGGAGAGCATGACTCCCTCACATAGGGTGGCCCTCAAATTAAACCAAACATTGTTTTGGCCACTCCCCACATGTTCTGCACCACCATTACCCCAGCACATCTTCTAGGCAGGACAGATTGTAGGTGGACCATTTTGTGGCTGGGTTGGTGTCCAAGTGCTGCTCCCCAAGATCAGCTCCAGGAATGGCAAAGAGGAGAGAAGAGAGGTGGATCACACAGTAGGGAGGATTGAGCAGACTGTGAACAGATGGTTTATGGAAACCAACCTTTGATTGAACAACCAGCTAGAGGAACCAGTTGTTGAGGAAAGGTTGAAAAATACTCAGAGAGGAGACTCAGACATATGTGGTACAAGCTGAAGGTCTTAACACCCAGGAGAACTTTTCTTCTGGCTTTCTGTCTGTCTCTCTGTTTTGCTGTCTGTCTGACTTTTTGCTCCATGCTCTCTTACTTGCTTGCTGCCTTACTAGCTAGGTAGCTTGCTTGCTTGCTGTTACCCATCTTTCTATTTCTCTTTGTCCTTGCTGTTGTCCATCTTTCCATCTCTCTTGCTGTTCCCCATCTCAGTCTAGCTTACTCTCTCATGTCTGTTACTTCTTTTCCTTCTTTCCTTAGGCCAACCCCAGCATTTTGTCGAAATCAAGTTTAATTTTTTTATTACAGATTACATCATGATTATTTTTTCATCTTTACAATTACTAGGGCAATCAAAAATCAACAAAGTAACAAGGAAATACAAAAAGTTCTGTAACCTACAACAAAATATACAAACAAAAATCAATCAACTTTCAAGCAAGGGTCAGCATGATCTGATCATGAGTTTTTAAATACTACATGGGACAGTTTGATCATAAATTTCCCTGGGCTAAAGCCAATGTGTTTACAAGATGGCCATAGCAACATAGCTTTAGCTAGGTATTCTCTAAAGAAAAAGCTTGACCTACTTCCAGTCCCAAACCAACTGGTATGCTATCCAATCCTAGGCTAACTGCCAAGATATCCTCTATTTTAAAATATCTATAATGATGTTCTAAGCCCCCCTTCTATTGCTCTCAAATAAGATTATAAGGAAATGTTTCTACAGGTAACAGAACCTAGCCAGGGACTATTATGTCAAGGTCTTAACTTTCTTACATGCAGTTTCTGCCTGGGTGCTCACAGTCAGAGCAAAAAGCTCTATCATTGTCTCAAGCCTTTGGCCAGATGCCCTCTTTCAACATTCTCTGTGGGAAAAAAAAATTCCCTGTATGATTTTCCTTAGGGATAAGAAATAAAGGGAAAAAAAACAGTTTCAGGAGAAATAGCAGATTTCTAAACATTACACCTGTAGCATAGATAATATTCAGGGGCAGTGGTGATCAGCTGGAGATCTTTGGAACTTTGTCAAGCAAAGCCTTAACAGCTGCTCTGGATGTCTAGAGATCATGCTGGACTGTTGGAGGTCTCTGGAACTTTGTCAAGCAAAGCTTCTGTGGATTATCCTCATGTCTATGACATTCAGGCTCTTTCTGTAACCTGCAGAGTACCTTCTTACACTAAAGAGACTAGAATGTAAGGGTAAAGGACCCAAGCCCACATCTGCTCGACCTCCCTATGTTCAATAGGCTAATCACAAGTTGTCCTTGGTGATGGGATCCTGCTGTCAATTTGCAGAAGGCAACTTTCTGTCCTAGAATTAGCCTGGGTCTTTTAGTGAGCTCCTCAGGGCCTCCGTGGCCAACAACTCAACCAACCCAGTCATACTGCTGAAAGTCTTGCATGGCTATTAAAAATGGTAAGTTCAGACTCTGTATCCTTCATTACTAGGACTCCTCACAGGGACAACCTCGGATATTTCAGAAAGTTTCCACTGCACTAAGTTTCTGTAGGTGCCCGCCAAAAGCCCTCCACTTCCACCTCTTTTTTTCCTATGCTCTCTTCTTCCATCCCTTCCCATCACAGTCACATAGTCTCTCCTACTTCCATTCCCAACGCTTCTCAGTCTGTGATTTTAATTTGATTATCATTTACTTTGTGGGGAGCCAAGACCATAGCCTTCAAGCATCTCGGACCTTGGCATAATACATTGAGTGGACCTGGGGCAGGCTGCCTTGTGACTTCTTTCTCCTTGCCTGAGGGTACATTCCAGAAGGCTGCCTTGCCTTACTATCCAGCTGTTCTCGGTATTCCCGGAATTACAGCGGCCTTCAGAGGACGAGCGAGCGAAACAAAGTCTATAGATAACATCTTGCGGTTCCGTTGCCTAACAATTCCACCCAGCCTCAGAACCACAGGGGCCCTCACCCTGCCAAATTTCCTGACTTCCTGATATCTTGCGAAAACCGCCCACCCAGATCACCCCACTCAGCCTCCTGCTTCAATGCTATATAATTGCCTGTGAAAAAAAATTTTTCAGCTTTATTAGACTCCTTGACTTGCTGTCCGTTCTTCACGTCTCTTGTCCCCCATTCTCTTCCTAGGGGTCCGAGGGTCCCAGTTGATTGTCCGGCAGGTCCGGACATTACTTAACAACTAATATACACTTATTTATTTTTCCGAGTCCAGGTTATCTCTCTTGGGATTCTTTTTTCTAGCTGCATCCATTTGCCTGCAAATTTCATGATGTCATTTTTAACTGTTTATTAATAGTCTATTGTGTAGGTGTACCATCTTTTTAAAAAAAATCCATTCTACAGTTTAGGAACAATTAAGATGTTTCCAGTTTCAGGCTATTATGAATAAAGCTGCAATGAATATAACTGAGCAGTGCCCTTCTGGTAATATGAAGCATCCTTTAGGTATATACCAAAGAGTGGTATAGTTAAATCTTGAGGTATATTAGTTCACAATTTTCTGAAGACCCACCATGTTCATTTTCTTAGTGGCTGTGTTGAAAGACCCCCGATGGGAGACCCTCACTCAAGCCTCAGGATGGCGCGCACCCAAAGACACACAAACGACCGTCTTGCTGTAAACACATGAGGCAGTTTATTGGCAGAGCTCCAGGTCGACACGTATCTCACGCAGGAGACAGAGGGGTCGACCCAGAAGCCCAGGGGTTAGGGGTTTATATGGGCAAGGGTCTGGGGAGTGGGAAGTTTTGGCGAGGCCACACACAATTGGTTGTTTCAAACATTTGAACATCAGCAAATTGCGTAGGCAGATCTGGGGTAAGCTCAGACTTAATCACATGGGTACAGTCCTTGGTTCCTGTTTTTTTTGGAACCCGAGGGTAGATGTTTATCTGAGCTAACGACATATCTGGTTAAACTCAAACCTGGAACATTGTGTGCGGGCCTCAAGGGGGGGGAGGATTAAGCAGACACCAAAAGATCGGATGAGGGGGTCTTGGCTCATTACTCACTCGACCATGTCCAGTACCTGTTTCTCTCAGGAATTTGTCCTTGTGTATTCTCCCTATCTTTTATGGCCAGCCGGTCCCTGGAACACTCAGTAGGCCTTTTGTCTCCTATCTCCGCATTCTTTGTGACTTATCATCTGGGACCTTGGGCTAGCATACCTGTTGACCTGCACTTATGAGTTAGAGAGCTCTGCTGTTCTGGTTGCTTTAATGCTAATTAAAAATTTTCCCTTTCAGTGTAAGTGTGAGAACTGTTCACTTGCTCCAGTACCTTGCTATCATGAGCTGCTTCTTCTGTTATTGATCTTAGCCATTCTGACAGGTCTAAGCTGGAATCTCAAAGTGGTTTTGATTTGCACTTCCCTAATAGTTAAGGATGTTGAACATTTAACTGTTATTGGCCTTTGTGATTCTGTTTAGAGCTGTACTCTTTTTTTTTTAACTTCCTGTTGATTATTTGTGAGTTTCACATCATGCATCCCAATCCCACCCGTCTCCCTATCCCTCATTCACCCTCCACCCTTGCAACCTCCCCGCAAAGAAAATAAAGAAAATTTTAATTAAAAAGAAATTCTCCATGGAAGCTGTGGTGTGTCACAGTGTGTCATACTGTATACACTTCTGCCCAAAGAGCTTTGCTTGTAAATGTTCATTGCAATCAGTTAATGGTCTGGTTTGAGGCCTCTGGCTTCTATTACACTACCAATATTGGATCGTCACCAGGACTCCTCTTGGATATCCTGTTTTTTTCCTGTGTGATGGAGACCCTGCAGCTTTGGTTCTTCATTTTGTGTTAGCTATTTGAGAGTCCTCTATTGAGAATTCTCTGTTTAGATCTGTACTTTCTTTTTTAATTGAATTATTTTGTTTGTTGATATATAGTTTTGTGAGTTATTTCCACATTTTGGATATTAGGACCTCTATCAGATATGGAATTGGTTATATATATATTCCCATTACATAGACTACCTCTTTCATGAACAGTGTCGTTTTCCTAAAAGTAGCTTTTCAGTTTCATGAGATTCTATTTATTAATTGTTAATTTTAGTGCTTGTGATATCAATGTTCTGCTTAGAAAGTTGTCTCACGTGCCAATCCATTCAAAACTGTTCACCATTTTTCTTCCACCAGATTAACTTTTATGTTGAAGTCTTTTATCCACTTTGACTTCATTTTTATTCAGGGTGATGAATATGAATCTATTTGCATTCTTCTTCATGCAGAAATTCAGATTGACCAGCAGCATTTGTTGAAGATGCTTCCTTTTTTTTCTTTCAGTCTGTCTTTCTGGTTTCTTTATCAAAAATCAGGTGCCCATAGGTGTGTGGATTTATGTCTGGGTCTTCCACTAAAATCCATTGATCATTCTGTTTGTTGCTATACCAATACTGTGCAGTTTTTATTACTATAGCTCTGTAGTACAAGTTGAAATCAGGCACGGTGAGACCTGCAGCTATTTCTTCGTTGTTTAGTATTGTTTTAACTTTCTGGAATCTTGTTTTTCCTTATAAAGTAGAGAATTGTAATTTCCCTGTCTCTAAAACAACTGCCTTGGAATTTTGATAGTGATACACTGAATCTGTAGATTGCTTTTGGTAAGATGGCCATTTTTACTAGGTTAACCCTACTGCTCTATGAGCATGGGATCTCTTTCTATCTTCTCATATCTTCTTCAAAAACTTGAAGTTTTTAATCCTACGTCTTTCATTTCCTTAGATAGTGTTACCCTAACATATTTTATATTTTTTGTGGCTATTGTAAAGGGTAGTGTTTCCCTGATTTCTGTCTCAGCCCATTTGTTGTCTGTATATAGGAGAGCTATTGATTTCTTTAAAGTTAAACTTGTATCCAGCTACTTTGCTGAAACTGTTTATTAGCTGTAAGAGTTCCTTGGTAGAATTATCAGGGTCATTTACGTATACTACCACTTTACCTGCAACCAAGGATACTTTGACATCTTCCTTTCTAATTTCTATACACCTGATCTCCTTCACTTGTTTTATTGCGCTAAATAAAATGTCAAGTACTATATTGAATAGATATGGAGTGAGTGGGCAACTTTATCTCATCGCTGATATTAATGGGATCGCTTTGAGTTTCTGTCCATTAAAGTTAATGTTGTTGTCAGCTTCCTGTAAATTGCCTTTATTATGTTGAGATATGTCCCTTATACACTTAATCTCCACAGTCCTTTATCATGAAGAAGTGTTGACTTTTTGAAAGGCCTTTCCTGAATTTAATGAGATAATCACATGGGACTTTTTTTCTTTCAGTTTATATGATGGGTTACATTTACTGAATTTCGTATATTGACCCATCCCTGCATTTCTGGAATGAGGCCTACTTGATTACAGTGGATGAACTTTTTGATGTGTTTTTAGATTTGGTTTCAAATATCTTACTGATTTTTCCTCTATATTATAATGGGGAAACAGTCTATAATTCTCTTTCTTTGTTGAGTTTTTATGTGGTTCACTTAACAAGGTAACTGTGGCCTCATAAAATTTCTGGGCAGTGTTTCTTCTGTTTCTATTTTGTGGAGTATTGTAAGGCATATTGGCTTTAATTCCTCTTTAAAAGTCTGGTGGAATTCTGCACTAACACTATTTGGCCCTGTGCTTGGGAGAATTCTAATGGCTGCTTCTATTTCACTAGAAGTTATATGTCTATTTAAATTTTTTAGTTTTTATTTTAATAATTTATTCAGATTATATCTCAATTGTTATCCCTTCACTTGTATCTTTCCATTCCTTCTCCCTCTCTCTTCATCCTATTCCCCTCCCCTAAGTCTGTGACAGAAGGAGAACCCATCCCCCACTATAAGATCACAGCCTATCGTGTCTTTTCCTGGTAGCCTGCGTACTCTTCCTCTGAGTGTCAGTGGATTTCCCCACCAAGGGGAAGTGGTCAAATAGGGAGCACCAAAGTTCATGTCTGAGTCAGTCCTTGTTCTCTACACAATTGTGGAGAATGTGGTTTCCATTGGCTAGATCTGGATAGGGGTTCTAGGTTTACTGCATGCATTGTCCTTGTTTGGTGTGTAGTTTGAGGTGACTCACCTGGGTCCAGATCTGCTAGCCGTAATGGTTTCTTCTTGTAGGTTTCTTGGACCCTCTGAGTCATTCTATTTCCTCATTCTTCCTTACCTCTCACACCTAGAGTCCCAATAGGAAGTCCCAGAATCGATCCCAATCTCTAGCTAAGTGAAGACTTTCAGCGGACATCTCTGTTGGTATAGTGTCCAATTATAAGTGAGTATATGCCATGTGTATCTTTCTGGGTCCAGGTTAACTCACTCAGGATGATCATTTCTAGTTCCATCCATTTGCCTGCAAATTTCAGGATTTCCTTGTTTTTAATAGCTGAGTAGTATTCCATAGTGTAAATGGGCCAGTTTCTTTATCTATTCTCTGACTGAGAGACAGCTAGGTTATTTTCAGGTTCTTGCTATTATGAAGAGGCTGCTATGAACATGGTTGAGCATATGTCCTTGTTGTGTAGTGGAGCATCTTTTGGGTATATTCCAAGGAGTACAATAGCTGGGTCTTGAGGTAGCCCTATTCCCAGTTTTCTGAGAAAGCACCAGATTGATTTCCAAAGTCATCATACAAGTTTGCACTCTCACTTGCAATGAAGGAATGTTCCCCTTTCTCCACATCCTCACCAGCATATGCTGTCACTTGAGTTTTTTTATCTTAGCCGTTCTGAGGCATGTAAGATGGAATCTCAGAGTCATATTGATTTGCATTTCTCTGATGACTAAAGACGCTGAGCATTTCTTTAGGTGTTTCTCAGCCATTTAATAGTCCTCTGTTGAGAATTCTTTATTTAGTTCTGAGCCCCATTTCTTAATTGTGTTATTTGGTTTGGTGGTGTTTGATTTCTTGAGCTCTTTATATATTTTGTATATTAGCCCTTTTTCAAATGTAGAGTTGGTGAAGATCTTTTTCCAGTCTGTAGGCTGTCACTTTCTTCTGCTGACAATGTCTTCTGCCTTATAGAAACTTCTCATCCTCATGTGGCCCCATTTATTAATTGTTGAACTTAGAGCCTGGACTGTTGGTGTTCTGTTCAGAAAGTTTCCTGTGCCAATGTGTTCCAGGCTCTTCCTCACTTTTTCTTCTAACAGATTTAATGTCTCTGGCTTTATGTTGAGGTCTTTAATCCACTTGGACTTTAGTTCTGTCCATGGAAATAAATATGGATCTACTTGCCTTTTTCTACATGTAGGACATCCAGTTGGATCAGAACCATTTGTTGACGGTCCTATCCTTTTACCATTGAATAGATTTGGCTTCTTAGTCAAAACTCAAGTGTCCCTAGTGGGTGGATTTTTTTCTGAGTCTTCAATTCGATTCCATTGGACAACCAACCTATTTCTATGCCATTACCATGTTGTTTTAATTACTGTTGCTCTATAGTACAGCTTGAGATCAGGTATGGAGATTCTGCTGGGAGATCTTTTATTGTACAGGAATTTTTTTAGCTATTCTTGGTTTTTTGTTTTTCCATATGAAGTTGAGAATTGGCCTTTCAATGTCTTTAAAAATGTGTAGGTATTTTGATAGGAATTGCATTGAATCTGTAAGTTGCTTTTGGTAAGATGGCCATTTCTACTATGTTAATTCTCCCAATCCATGAACAAGGGAGATCTTTCCATCTTCTCATGTCATCTTCAGTCCCTTCTTTGGGGATTTGAAGGTTTTATTTTTCAAACAAGTCTTTCACTTGCTTGGTTAGAGTTATTCCTAGATACTTTATCTTGCTTGTGGCCATTGTGAAGGGTGTAGTTCCCCTACTTTCTTTTTCAGCATGACTGTCATTTGTATGCAGAAAGGCTACTGACTTTTTTGAGTTAATTTTATATCCAGCCACTTTGGTGAAGGTGTTTATCAGCTGTAGAACTTCTCTGGTGGAATTTTGGGGACCACTTATGTACACCATCATATCATCTGTGAATAGGGATAATTTGATGTCTTCCTTTCCCATTTGGATTGCTTTGATCTCCTTTTGTTGTCTTATTGCTCTGGCTAAAACTTCAAGAACTATATTGAAGAGATATGGAGAAAGTGGACAGCCTTGTCTGGTCCCTGATTTTAGAGGAATTTCCTTGAGTTTCTCTCCATTTAATTTGATGTCAGCTATTGGCTTGCTATATATAGTCTTTATTATGTTTAGGAATGTGCCTTGTATGTCTAATCTCTCAAAAACTTTAAACATGAATGGGTGTTGGATTTTGTCAAATGCTTTTTCTGCATCTAAGGAGATGATCACGTAGTTTTTTTTCTTTCAGTTTTGTTTATATTTTGGATTACATTGATGGATTTTTGTACATTGAACCATCACTGCATGCCTGGAATGAAGCATATTTGGTCATGGTGAATGGTGTCTTTGATGTGTTCTTGTATTCAGTTTGTGAATATTTTATTGAGTATGTTTGCATCAATGTTCATAAGAAAAATTTGTCTGAAATTCTCTTTCTTTGTTGAGTCTTTGTGGTGTTTAAGTATCAAGGTGACTATGACCTCATAGAATGAGTTTGGTAATGTTCCATCTATTTCTATTTTGTAGAGTAGCTTGAAGAGTATTGGTATTAGCTCTTCTCTGAAGGTCTGATACAATTTTGCATGGAAACCATCTGGCCCTGGGATTTTTTTTTGGGGGGGGGGGTAGACTTTTAATGACAGCTTCTATTTCTGTAGGAGAAATAGGATTCTTTAATTTGCTTTTCTAATCTTGATTCAACTTTCGCTGTCAAGAAAGCTGTCCATTTCCCTTAGATTTTCAAATTTTGTGGCATTCAAGCCTTTGAAGTTGGACCTTATGATTCTTTGTATTTCTTCAGTGTCTGTTGTTATGTCTTCCTTTTCATTTCTGATTTTGTTGATTTTTAGTTATTTTGGCTAATGATTTGTCTATCTTGTTGATTTTCTCAAAGAACCAGTTCTTGGTTGTGTTTATTCTTGAATTCTTTTTTTTTCTAATTTATTGATTTCAACCCTGAGTTTGATTATTTCCAGACATTTACTCCTCTTGCGTGTTTCTGCTTCTTTTTTCCTAGGGCTTCCAGATGTGTTGTTAAGTTGCCTATATGAAATGTTTCCAGCTTCTTTATGAAGGCATTTCGTGCTATGAATTTTCCTCTTAGTACCAGGTGACCTGGTTTCAGCTCCAGGGAACTTTACTTCACACCCTGGGCTCCCCATTGGCTCAGAAGAGGCTGGTGTTGGTGCTCTGCAGCCCAAGCATCAGTTGGTGGTAGTATAGATAAAAGCCAGTTCTCCTGCCTTTTGCTGGGCTTTGAAAACCCTGCCCTCAGGCACTGGGGCTTTGGGGCCCCAGGCTCTCTCTACCCGAGAGTGCCAGAACCCCTGTTGGCTTGTGAAGATTGGCTAGGATTCTTCCTGATCCATCCAGGCTGTGGGGCTTAGGTTCAGTCCCACTTGAGAGAGCAGATACCGCCCTCTGGACTGTGGGAGTTGTCTGGGCTTCTGCCCTTCAGATCCCTTCAGGCCAGTTCAGTCCTGTTGGGTGGAAGCTGGTCAGACTCCACCAGAGTTCGTGGCAATGGCTCCCTGGGTTGGGGCAGGTGGCTAGGTTTCTGCCCAATCCCCTCTGGCCAGTTCAGACCCTGCTGAGCTGTGGTGGCTAGCTAGGCACCTGCCTAAGTGTGCATAAACAGTCTGCTGGGATGGAGGCTTCCACTGGATCACTTTAGACCTTGGCACCTTAGATCAGTCGACCCCAGTGTGCGGCATTGGAGCTGTAGCTTGAAGGCATGTCCACAGCTGCCTTGTCCCCTGTGTGGGCTCTGGCTTTTCCTCTGTGGGCTGGCAGGCTCAGATCCTCACTCTCTGGTCCCCCTGGGCCAGCTGTCTCTAACGCTGTTATTGTGTGGCCCTTAGATTGGTCAGAAAGGGAGAACTGGGCTTTGGATTTTGTGCCCTTGTGGTCACCAGCCCCTAGGGCTTTCTCGGGGCTCATGGGTTGGTCTAACATCAGAACCACCCGTTTTCCTGCATTTTCCCAGGCCTGCATCTCCAGACTGGGGTTCCACCACCCACAGTTCAGTCTCAGATACTGAGTCCCTGATACAGTGCCATGGCAGCAGCTCACAGGCAGGTATGGGTCCAGACTCTGGGGACTGGGCACCCGTTCTCCCAGGGCACATTGGGTGGCCCAAGGTCGGACCCACCTGTTCTCTGCGCTTTGTGAACCCCTCTCACCTAGGGCTCTTCAGACCTTGCAGTCTTTAACTCCCAGGCTGGTCCCTAGTCTCCATCCTGTAGATCAGATACCCTGCATGTTTCTTGCTGCCACCTTAGATCCAGTCCTATTTAAATTTTTTTATCTGATCTCAATTTAACTTTGGTAAATGGTATCTACTGAGAAAATTATCCATTCTTATATTTTTCCAATTTTGTGGAGTCAGTTTTGTTAACATATGTCCTTATGATTTTCTGGATTGCTATTATGTCTGTTGTTATTATCCCTCCTTTTATTTATGATTTTATTAATTTGGATATTTTATCTGTGTCCTTTAGTTATTTTGGATAAGGATTTGTCTATCTTTTGGATTATCTCACAGAACCAACTCTTTATTTCATCGTTTCTTCACATTATTCTCTCTGTTTATATTTCATTTGATTTCAGCTCTCAGTTTGATAATTTATTGTCACATACATTTGGTGCCTGAGTGTATTTATTTCTTTTTATTCTAGAGATTTCAGACGTGCTGTTAGGCTGGTAGTATGAGTTCTCTCCATTATTTTTATATAGGTGCTTAGTGCTATGAACTTTCCTTTTAGCACCACTTCCATTGTGTCCCATAAGTTTGGGTATATTGTATATTCATTTTCATTGAATTCTAGAAAGTATTTTTTTCTTTATTTCTGCCTTGACCCACTTAGAATAGTGTTCTGTTTCCATGAGTTGGTAAGCTCTGTATTTTTTTTTAATGTTGTTTTTGATGTCCATCTTTAATCTGTAATGGCCTAGCAAGATGCAGGGAGTTATTTCAATTTTTGTATCTATTGAGATTTACTTTGTGTCCTAGGATATGGTTGGTTTTGGAAATTTGTTGCAGTTATTTTGCAATATGGTCTAATAATGTTTATTACCGGGCCTATAATTATTATTACAGTGGCATTCTCTAAACTTCTAGTAATCAATAAAAACACAGACACCTATTATACTTTAAAATAGCCTTAGTTAATCTGGGGCAGGCAGATATTAATCCCCTAAATTACAACCCATATTGTAGCAGGTATCCAATACCTGCCCCAGTCCCATGCCATCTGCTGCTAATAATTTCTGTCAAGCTACCTCCCATCCATAATCCCAAATTCTTGTTAATTATCATCATGTAGGCCAAATCTCCATCCACTCGGGCTAGGTACTTCTCCACTTAACCCAAGGCACATCCTTCTTCTTTCTCTCTTCTCCTCCTGTCTCCCCTCTTTCCCAAGATTCTCTCTGTCTCCCAAAGCCCAGGAACCTTAGCCACACCTATTCTAATTGCCCTGCTCTGGTGTGATGGGCCTTTATTGCTCAAACAGAAAGTTCCTTAGGCAAGGCTATATAGCAGTTCTGGGCAAAGTGGCAGCAAGCAGTAATTATCATCAAAATACAGCAGACCAACCAACAATTTCCCTTTTCTGTCTAAATAAAAAGGTCATTTTTTAAAAAATACAGTAATGACAATTATGAAAAACAAAGAGGGAAGACTAACATATATAATGTCTAATCAAGAGGTATTTGGCAACCTTGAAGAAAATATTATCTTGGTGAGTCTAAAGTTTTGAACCTAAATCAATTATCAACACTCATATATATCAACCTAAAAACATCTATCTAGACCTAAAAATATGCTCTTAACTCCTAAACAACGAAGCTTAATTATAAAACTCAACCATCTGGCCTTCAACCCCATCAGAGACTTGAGAAGGAATAAAATTAATTACCTGAGTAAACAGGAAGTGCAGGTTAGCAGGTTGCAAAATGAAAAATGACAGTATGCTTCCTGAACAGTTACCCAAAACTCTGGGTATCACATTGGAGCATCATCTTCAGCCCTCTGGCCCAGTGTATCTGACAGTCATATTTGTGAAACGTGAACTAATGAGAAATTGCTTACCCTATCTTGGCAGAGTTTGGCCGTCAACTCTGACTGCACCAAAACTTGCTTATTTCAGTCAGAATTATGTCTGTGGCAGAAAAGAAGGACATTTTGTCCAGTGGCTTGTTTGTCACATTCAAAGCCATCTCCACAAAGAGGTTCTTCAATGTTCATCATCTTTGAGGTACGCTGGATGTTGCCAGGAATTAACCTGTCTTATTGTCAAAGAAACCTTAAAATAATATATATATCTTTAGAGCTGGGTGTGATGGCACAGGCCTTTAATCCCAGCACTCAGGAGGCAGGGGCATAGCACAGGCCTTTAATCCCAGCACTCAGGAAGAAGAGGCAGACAGATTGATGTGAGTTTGAGGCCAGCCTGGTCTACAAAGTGAGTCTAGGACAGCCAAGGCCACACAGAGAAATCCTGTCTTGAAAAAAACAAAAAGAAATCTCTAAATGCCATATTCTGTATGTCTTTAAGGTTTCTGAAGACCTTATCTGCCACACCTTCAGTCCAGCTCTGGGAATTGAGAAGAAGAGAGAAGAGAGATGGATCCAAAGTAGGGAGAATTGAGCAGGCAGTGAACGGCTGGTTAAGGGAAACCAACCTTTGCTTGAACAACTAGGTAGGGGAACCAGTTGTTGAGGAGAGGTTGAGGAACAGAGGAAAAGAAACACTTGGAGACTCAGGCATATACAGTACAAGGTGAAGGTCGTAAAGCCCAGGAAAACTTCATTTTCTGTCTCTCTGTCTCTGTCTCTGTCTCTGTCTTGTTTGCTGTCTGACTCCTTGCTCATTGTCACCCATCTTTCTATCTCTTTTTACTTGCTGTTCTCCATCTTTCTATCTCTCTTGCTGTTCCCCGTCTCACTCTAGCTTACTCTCTCATGTCTGTTACTTGTTTTCCTTCTCTCCTGAGGACAACCCCAATATTTTATTGAAATGAAGTTCAGTATTTTTCATTACAGATTACATCATGAATTTTTTCATCTTTTACAATCAATAGGGCAATCAAAAATCAACACAGTAACAAGGAAATCCAAAAAGTTCTGTAACCTACAACAAAACATACAACAAAATCAATTTTCAAGCAATAGTCAGCAGGACCTGATGGTTGTCTTTTAAACAATATGTGGAAAAGTTTAATCATAAATTTCCCCAGGCTAAAGCCTATGTGTTTGCAAGAATCTCATAGCAACATAGCTTGAGCTAAATATTCTCTAAAGAAAAAAAATGACCTATTTTCAGTCCCAGACCAACAGGTGTGCTATGCAAGCCTAGACTTACTACCAAAGAGTCCTCTATTATAACGTATCTGTAAAGCATGATGTTCCAACTCCATCTTCTATTGCTCTCAAAGAAGATTCTGAAGAAACTTTTCTAAAGGTAACAGTTTCTAGCCAGATACTGTGATGTCCAGGTTTTAACTTTCTTTCATGCAGTCTCTGCCTGGGTGCTCACAGTCAGAGCAAAAAACTCTGTCATTGTCTCAAGCCTTTGGCCAGATGCCCTTTTTCAACACTCTCTATGTGAAAAAGTTTTCCCTGTATGATTTTCCTTGTGGCTGAGAAATAAAGAGAAAAAAAAACAGTTTTAGGAGAAATATCATATTTTAAACAAAATTACACTTGAGCCATAGATAATATTTAGGGGCATTGGTGATCAGCTGGAGATCTTTGGAACTTTGTCAAGCAAATTCTCAACAGCTATTCTAGATGTCTAAGATCATGTAAGACAGTTGGAGATCTTTGAAACTTTGTCAAGCAAAGCCTCTATGATTTATCCTCATGTCTGTGACATTTATATAACTGTTTTACCTTATCTATCTATAAAATCATATCTATCTGTTAAACTCATTCTGAGAGGAGGCTGAGAAGAATGTACATTCTTTTATGTGCAGGTGGAATGTTCTGAAAATATCTATGAAGTTCATTTGGTTTATAGCTCCAACATTTCTCTGTTTACTCTTTGTCTGGATGATCTGTCCTTGGTGAGAGTTGGGTATTGAAGTCTCCCAGTGTCTGTGCATAAAGGGTCAATGTGCCATTTAAGCTGTGGTCGTCCTTCTTTTACAAAGTGGGTGCCCTTGTGTTTGGAACAAAGATGTCAAGAGTTGAAATGTCATCTTGATGGATTTTTACTTTGATGAATATGTAGTGTCCTTCTCCATCTCTTGATTAATTTTGGTTTGAAGTCTATTTTGTTAGATATTAAAATGGCTACACAAGCTTACTTCTTAGGTCCGTTTACTTGGTTTATCTTCTCCCAACCCTTTTCCCAGAGGTAATGCTTATCCTTTAAGTTGAGGTATGTTTCTTACAGGTGGCAAAAAGATGGGTCCTGTTTTCAGATCCATTATGTTAATCTTTGTATTTTTAGTGGGGGAATTGAAGCCAATGATATTGAGAAATATCAATAAACAATGATTGTAAATTGCTATTATTTTTTGGTGGTTGCGGTGATAGTGAGTATAGTGTATGTGCGCACACCTGTGTGGGTGTGTTTGTGTGTGTGTGTGTGTGTGTGTGTGTGTTTGTCTGTCTGTGTCTGTGTCTCTGTGTATCTGTGTGTGTGAATGTATGTGTGTCCATCTCTTTTTTTTGTTTTACTGATATAAGATTATTTATTTACTATGTTTTTATCAATATAGTTAACCTTCTTGGGTGAGAATTTTTCTTTCTAGCTCTTTCTGTATGGCTGGATTTGTAGATAGATAATGTAAAAATTCACTGTATCATGGAATGTCTTTTTCTCCATTTAGGATTATTGAAAGCTTTGCTGGGCATAGCAATCTGGGCTAACATCTGTGGTCTCATTCTGAAGGACATTTTTTCAAGCCCTTCTGAGGCTCAGAGTCATCATTGAAAAGTCAGATGTAATTCTAATAATCTGACTTTATATATTACTTGGTGTTTTTCCTTTACATGTGTTAATATCTTTTCTTTGTTCTTTATGTTTTAGTGTATTAATATTATGTGGTGATAGAACTTTTCTAGTCCAGTCCATTTGGTGTTCTGTATACTGCTTGGACCTTTGTTGGCATGTCCCTTGTTTAGGTTAGGAAAATTTCAATCTGTGATTTTGTTAAAAATATTTTCTGAGCCTTGAGATAGAGCTGTCCAATTTCCCGAGAAAGCACCAGACTGATCCCAGAGTGGTAGTGCAAGTTTGCATTCTCAACAGCCGTGAGGAGTGTTCCCTTTCTCCACATCCTCACCAGCATGTGCTGTCACTTGTGTGTTTGATCTTAGCCATTCTGATGGGTGTAATATGGAATCTCAGAGTCATTCTGATTTGCATTTCCCAGATGACTAAGGATATTGAGCATTTCTTTCAGTGTTTCTTGACCATTTGGTATTCTTCTGTTAAGAATTCTCTTTTTTAGCTCTGTGCCTGTTTTTCAATTGGATTGTTTAGTTTGATAGTGCTTAATTTCTTTAATTCTTTATATATTTTGTATATTAGCCCTTTGACAGATGTAGAGTTGGTTAAGTTCTTTTCTCAATCTGTAGGCTGATGTTTTGTTCCATTGACAGTGTCTTTTGCTTTACAGAAGGTTTTCAGTTTTCTGAGATCCCATTTATTAGTGGTTGATCTCAGAGCCTGAGCTGTTGGTGTTCTGTTAAGGAAATTGTCTCCTAAACAATGAGTTCAAGGCTCTTCCCCCACTTTCTTGTCCAATAGACTTAGTGTGTGGCTTTACATTGAGGTTTTTGGTCCACTTGGATTTGAGTTTTGTGCAGGATAATAGATATGGATCTAAAGACCCAGCTACACCACTCCTGGGCATATGCCCAAGAGATTTCTCCTCATACAGTAAGGCCATTTGCTCAACTATGCTCATAGCCACTATTCATAATATCCAGAAACTGGAAACATCCCAGAATGGATAAAGAAACTGTGGTACATTTACACAACAGAATACTACTCAGCTCTTAAAAACAAGGAAATCATGAAATTTGCAGGCAAATGAGTGGAACTAGAAAAGATTATCTTGAGTGAGGTAACCCAGACTCAGAAAGACACACATGGTATGTACTCATAAGTAGATTTTAGCCATATAATACAGGATAACCATATTACAACCCACAGACCCAAAGAGAATAAGTAACAAGGAGGATCCAAGGGAGGATGCTTAAACCTCACTCAGAAGTGGAAATAGGATGGATAGCAGAAGTGTCTAAATAGAGGGAGTATGGAGATAAATGAGAGTCGATATCAGAAATGAGTGTAGGAGGAAGGACAGAGGACTTTCGGAGAGAAAAGAAACTTTGGGCAGGGGCTTCTCTGTCACAAGCAGAAGGCCTATGGCAGGATAGGCTCCAGGGAAGATATGACTGTGACTCTAGCTTGAGACTTCTAGCCACAGGGGCCATGGAAACTGAAGAGGACACCCACTAACTAGACAACACTCCTAGTAGAAGGAAGGGAACACCAACCCCACCCATGGAAACTTACACCCAGGACTTGCCCTGCCTACAAGATGTGAAGAGACTGGGATGGAGGAGAGATTGAGGAAATGTACAGCCAGTGCCTGGCTCAACCTGAGACCCACCCACGGGAGACAGCCAACCCCTGGCACTAATGTCAATACTCTATTGTGGTTGCAGATAGGAGCCTAGCATGGCTGCCCTCTGAATGGCCCCACTCAAAAGCTGTTGGAAACACATGCAGAGACCCACAGCCAAACATTGGGTAGAGTAGGGGGAGTCTTATTTAACAGTGGAAGGGAATGATGGAGGACTCAGAGGGGACAGTAGTTCTACAGGAGAACCGACACACCCAACTAACCAGGACACAGGAGTTCTGTGGAGATAGGGGCTCTAGGCAGGGACTGTTCATGAACTGGACCTGGGCCCCTACACACAGATGTAGCTGATGGGCAGCTTGGTCATCATGTGGAGTCCCTAGTGAGAGAAGTGGGAGCTGTGGATATTGTAAATGGAATTATTCTGTTTCCTCTACTCAAATGTGTTGTTGGTGTATAGAAAAGGCATTGACATTTGTGTATTGATTTTGTATCCTGTTACCTAACTAATACTATTTGTCATATCCAACAACTTACTGGTGAAATATTTATGTCTTCATCTTTTAAGTGTAGGATTCTGTCAATTATGAATAAAAACCTGTGAGAAAGAAGGAAATCATTCTGCTTTTTTTGCTTTATTGTTATGACTAATAATCCAAGAAGAATGTTGGGTTAGACTGGTGATAGTGGAGAGCACTATTTCATTCCTGTTTTTAAAGGAAAATCTCTCATTTTTAACATTCATTTTAATTGTGGCTATAATTCTATTGCATATGCTATTTATCCTACTGGGGTATAATCTCTCAATTTCTTTGTTCTGAAGAGATTTTTTTTTACTTTATTAATTTATTCTTGTTACATCTCAATGGTTATCCCATCCCTTGTATCCTCCCATTCTTCCCTCTCTCCCATTTTCCCCTTATTCCCCTCCCCTATGACTGTTCCTGAGGGGGATTACCTCCCCCTGTATATGTTCATAGGGTATCAAGTCTCTTCTTGGTAACCTGCTGTCCTTCCTCTGAATGCCACCAGGTCTCCCCCTCCAGGGGACATGGTCAAAGTTGAGGCACCAGAGTATGTGAGAAAGTAATATCCCACTCTCCACTCTACTGTGGAGAGTGTTCTGTCCATTGTCTAGATCTGGGTAGGGGTTTAAGGTTTACCGCCTGTATTGTCCTTGGCTGGTGCCTTAGTTTGAGCGGGACCCCTGGGCCCAAATCTGCCTATCATAATGTTCTACTTGTAGGCTTCTAGGACCCTCTGGATCCTTCTACTTTGCCATTCTCCCATGCTTCTCTCATCTAGAGTCCCACTAGAATGTCCTCCCCTCTGTCTCAGTTTCCTGGTAAGTGAAGGCTTTCGTGGGACATGCCCCTTGGGCTAATATGCAGATATAAGTGAGTATATACCATTTGAGTCTTTCTGCTTCTGGGTTAACTCACTCATTATGAACATTTCTAGCTCAATCCATTTATCCACAAATTTCGGGAATTCCTTGTTTTTAATAGCTGAATAGTATTCCATAGTGTATGATCATCTCTTTAGACGCAGAGAAAGCATTTGATAAAATCCAACACCCATTCATGTTTAAAGTTTTAGAGAGATCGGGAATACAAGGCACTTTCCTCAACATAATAAAGGCTATATATAGGAAACCAATATCCAAAATCAAAGTAAATGGTGAGATACTCAAGGAAATTCCTTTAAAATCAGGAACAAGGCAAGGCTGCCCACTCTCTCCATATCTCTTCAATATAGTACTCGAAGTTCTAGCCAGAGCAATAAGACAACAAAAGGAAATCAAGGGTATTCAAATGGGAAAGGAGGAAGTCAAATTATCCCTATTTGCAGATGGTATGATAGTCTACATAAGTGACCCTCAAAATTCCACCTGAAGAGATATGTTGAATTTTTCAAAACATTTTATCATCTTATTTTTTTTCTCTTAATAAGTCAAGTAAGTACCACCTATACGTGCATGTCTATGGGTGCATACTCAAAGAAATCTGCCTCCTGCAGCAGCCATCAGCTGTCAGTAGCTCCTCAGCAGGAGGTAGAATCTTGTGAGTGCTTGGAATTTTAAATGGCTTGATCCTATGCAGATAATCAGAGCTACTATGAATTAATGAGTGTAATAGCAAGTCATATACAGAAGATATAATTTTGCAGCATTCTTCCTAATCCTCCAGCCATTTCATTCCTGGTACATCCTCTTCAGTGGTGGTCTCTGATTCTTGGCATGGGCAGAGATGTTGATAAAGGTGTCTACTATGTAGCAATTTCTTTCGAGGTAGATGATCATACCTTGGTGCTAAGCTTGTTAAGAAACAAAATATACTCAAGGGAGGATGAAATGGTCCATCCTCCAGAGAAGCTTGTTAAGACACTGAACGTTGGAAAGGTGGGTGAAACACTCAGTATTGAGTGGAAAACTCCCTAAATACATAGGAAGTAAAAAAACTTAAGATTCAGGAAATCCTTGAAACTGACCAGATCCATAAGGCCCCTCTCCTTTATACAAAAAGTAAGGATTGATGAGCTACTCCTCTTATAATTGAATTATTCATCATTAATATATGAAACAATCAAATTTAGGTGATCAGTTTTCTCAGAATTGTTAACCTGAGTAGAACATTCTTGTCACATCTATTGAAAAGGCCACCGCTCTCATTTCAACCACCTCGACTGCCTATTCTGTTTCCCCTTCTGAGTGAGGCTTAATCATCCTCCCCTGGGTCCTCCTTGTAACATATATTCTTTGGATCTGTGAATCGTAGTATGGAGGATGGAGCTCAGACATGGAGAGGGCAGGGACAGGAGGGCAGAGGGTCTGAAGAGAGAAGAAAAACCATGGGCAGAGGCATCTCGGTGATAAGCTGGGTACATAGATCAGGGCAAGTCTCTGGGAGGACATGGGACTGACTCTAGCTTAGATTTCCAGTAGGGAGGGCCATGGAGACTGAAGAGGATGCCCTCTAACTAGACAATACTCCTGGTAGAGGGAGAAGAACACCAACTCACCCACAAAAACTGACCCAAAATATATTCTGCCTACAGGATGCACAGGGCTAAAGAGATTGAGAGAGGAGATTGAGGGAATGTCCAACCAACGCTTGGCCCGACCTGAGATGTGAGACCCAACCCCTGATACTGTTAACGATAAGCTGCTATGCTCACAGACAGGAGCCTAGCATGGCTGTCCCCTGAGAGGCTACACCAAGCAGCAGATCCAGACAGATACAGAAACTCACAGGCAAACATTGGGTGAAGCCTAGAGAGTCTTGTGAGGACATGGGGTGATGGATAGATAGAAGGACCTAGATGTAACAGGAGCTCTGCAAGAAGACCAACAGAGCCAACTAACCAAGGCCCAGTGGGGTTGAAGGAGACTGAAGCACCAACCAAGGACCGTGAATAGACTTGACCTACATCCCCCAAACAGATGTAGCAGATGGACAGCTTAGGCTTCATGTGGGTCCCCTAGTAAAGGGAGTAGAGGGTGCCTCTGACATAGACTCAATTGCCTGCTTTTTGGTCACTCCTCACTAGCAGGGCTGCCTCAACAGGCCACAGGAAAGAGGACATGCTCAGTCCTGATGCAACTTGATGAACAGGAGTGGGTGGGTCTCCCCATTCCTGAGGAATAGGGGAGGGGGAGGAGGAAAGAGGGAGGGACGGTGGAACCAGCAGGAGAGGAGGGTGCTATGATTGTGATATAATGTGAATAAATAAATGTATTTAGTAAAAAAACTACTAAAAAAGAAAAGACTACCATTAATACTAATCAAACATCATTAAATTTTCAATAACAAGATACATACCGTTGGACTGGATAAATCAGTAACTATATATTTTGTTCACTAATTACTGTGATAGTGAAAATAACACTCTGCCCTGAGCTCAGCTCTGTTTAAACGAAAGCTGGGTGACTTTTAAAGCTTGAGACACACTGAGGCAGTCTTTCTCAACCTTCTTAATGCTGCAGTCCTTTCATACAGTTTCTTATGTTGTAGTGACCCACGACTGTAAAATTATTTCTGCTAGTACTTCATAACTGTAATTTTTCTACTTTTATGGATCATAATGTAAATATATGACATGCATGATATCTGCTATGAGACCCCTGTGAAAGGGTTGTCCAACCGTCACAGGGTGTCCACAAGTTGAGAAACACTGCACTGAAGCAAATGGACTGAAAGATAAGCAAGTGAATTGGGCCATATGATCAGGCCTTCTAGACTAGCTCATTTAAACCCAAATGCAGAATAAAAAAACAAGCTTTGAAAATCTTTCAGGTACAAGACTGTGATGCAAGTTAGAGTAAGTTGCCCACCAAATTTAAGTAATTCCCCTTCCACTGGAACTAAGAAGCAGCAGTTGTTGCCTTCGTTTTAAAGAAATGGCTCTCATATCTAAGAAGATAATTCTGGGTGGCAGATAAACATCTCAAAGAACACAGAAAGAATTTATAATTGCAAGCTTTCTAAAGTTAGTGCTGTAAGACACAGTTCAGGGGAGTATTAATGTATCATGAAGACTTGGTCTCAAGTCAGTGTTGAGCTTCCTTGGGAAGGCATTTTACAGGAAGGCGGTCCTTTAGGGACGGATAGACTGAGAAGTCAGACTAGAATTTTGTTAAGTCTTTGGTTTTATTGTTTGAATGGAGCTGTTATATACAGATGTCTTTGCATCTTTCAACCCTGGCCTCATTCTCAATTTGCTAAACAATGCCAACAAGGTTTTAACTTCCCAAACAATACAACCTGTCATATTTACTTCAAATATTGCAATTGTAAATTTAAAATTGGGATTGGTATTTCTAAACAAATTGCAATTTTTCTTAAAAGACATCTCAATACATTTTCACATATTTTCGAATTCACATGTTTAGATTCCACCAAAATGATTTCTGTTGATGTTTTTAATCGGGGTTGAATTTAACCTATAACTTAAGTTGTGAAGAATAGATGCATGTAAAATACTGAGTCACCACCACCACCAAGCCTCTGCCTGCCAGCTCATTTGAAATCACACCAAACAGCCAACAGCAGTAAACTCAGGGTTACTAGAAGTAGAAAAGATCATCCCCCAAGCCATCTAACTTAGACAAACATAGTATGTTCTCACTTATCAGTGGATATTAGCTGTAAAATATAGAATAACCATGCTATAATCCACAGACCCAAAGAAGATGAGTAACAAGGAGGGCAAAAGGGAGGACACTTAAATCTAACTTAAAAGGGAAAATAGAATAGACATCGGGGTGGGTGGATGAAGGGAAGTGGGTGGGAGAGGAAGTGTGGAGGGGAGCAAGAGGGATCAAGTTCAGGAAGGATGGAGGGAGAGGATACTGTGAGAACTGGAGTCAATGGAGTTGGTTGCATCTCTGGGACTAGCTTGAAATCTAGGACATTGGAAACTCACAGGAATCTATGAAGGTGACTATAAGTAACCTATCAATGGGAAGATATGGTACCAGAAATAACCATCTCCTTTAACCATCCAATGGAGGGATTGGGACACCAACCCAGCCACAACCCCTTTGACCCACAATTTACCCTACCTACAAGATGCTCAGGGGTAAAGATGGAGCAGAAATTGAGGGAATGATCGACCAATGACTGGCCAAGACTGAGACACATGCCATGAGAGAGCTCACCCCTGACACGGTTCATGATATACTGCTGTACTTGCAGGCAGGCATCTAGCATAACTGTCATCTGATAGGCCTCACCTAGCAACCTAGGAAACAGATAGAGACTCACCGCTAAACATTAGGCAGAGCTTAGGGTATCCTGTGGAAGAGGGAGATAAAGTATTGAAGGAGCCAGAGAGGTCAAGGGCATCACAAGAAGACCTACAGAATCAAATAACTTAGGCCCACAGAGACTGAGCAACCAAATAGAGAGCATGCGTGGGGCAGAACTAGGACCTCTGCGCATGTGATAGATGTGCAGCTTGTTCTTCATGTGGGCCCTCTAAACATTTGGAACAGGTGCTGTCTCTGACTCTGTTGCCTGCCTTTGAGTACCTTTCCCCTAATTGGGCTGCTTTGTTTAGCCACAGTAGTTGATGTTCCTAGTCCTACTGCAATCTTGATATGCCAAAGGGAGTTGGTGTCCTTGGGAGGCCTCGCCCTTTTACTGAGGAGAAAAGGAGAAGGCGTGGCTGGCAAGGAATGGAGGTGTGAGAGAGGGACTGGAAGGAGAGGAGAGAGGGGAAGCTGTGATTATGATGTAAACTTAATTAGTTAATTAATTAAAAATAGGTAAAATATTGCATTTGCCAATTATTAAAGGGCCTATGATTATATACGTTCAAGATAGGTCTCTCTTATTTAGCATTTTGATAAAATCTTATTATTTCCCTGTGATTGCCTCATTTCTTTGTCAGATTTTAATTTCGTGTTCTTTTTATTTATGATTCCATTAAAATAATTCTCTTTTTATTTTCTCTCTATGGCAAATAGAAATATAGTTTGTTTGTCTTGTTTTACTGTGTTGGTTTTATGTCAAAGAATATTGCTAAACTTTATTACTTCTTATATTTTACTTGTAGTTATTTTGGATTTCTCATTGTTATACTCATGCTATTTGGTAAATAAAAATATTTATCTGATTCTGCTCCCTTCTTTATGCCTTATCTTTGTCTTCCAGTTTTTGCTCATTTGAACTTAATAGTAACTTTTAGAATAAGTTATGGCTTATTTTCTTTTTGCACTACTGATATTGTATCCAGGGCCCTGTACATCCCAGGCAGATACTTTACTGCTGAGCTTTATGATCTTACTGTTAATCTCACAGACAGTCATCAGTAAGTCATAATTTGGTTTGACTCTTATATAGGCTGTATCAAATATTGTCATATTTTAAAGGTTATTTCATGGCTTCTACTTTTAAATCATGATACAAAAGCTTGAATCAGATTAAGGTTCTGCCAACTAGCTGTTCTAAGTAGGTGGGTTCAATTTCAGATACAACAGTTATCATCATAGAATATAAAAATTCCAGAAATTTGGTACTGTTGAGAGGTTGTCTAATATTTCACATCCAGGTCGTACTCTGAATATTTGCCCATCATTGGTGCACACTAGCAGTTGAACACTCCGCAGAAGGTCCACTATCAAAATGCAGAGAAAACAGAGCATTGGAACAGTATGGTTTGGGGAGACAAATATAAACTTGGGGGACAGCTTCTCAGCAAGAATAAGCATTTGGAGTGCTGCAACTATATTCATTAAGCTTCCACTTTAACATATTTGTTAAAATATAAGGGGAAAAAAAGAACCTTGAGCAGACAGAGTAAATTTTACCAGTTACACATAATACTAAAAGAAAAGAATTTCAGTTCCTGCCAGTTAGGGAGCAGGCTCCAAGAATGCACAACTCTAATCAGGTGAAATTTTCAGTGTTCTGATATAGGCAGTGGAGATAAAATAGACATAGTCAGAGCTTCACTAAAAGAACCTGTTCTGATCTCAAGACTAGAGTAAGATACCATCCCTATTCTAAATGTCTACTAATGGACAACATGAGTTGTCCCATAAAGAAAAATAACATCATATGGAGACTTCTCAATTTTTTATATATAATGTTTGGCAGCCAAGCAAAAAGCTGTATAGATGTCAAGACACAGGCTTAAATCACCCTTAGTTTATTCAAAGGAAAAAGTTGAAAATAAAAGAAGAAATAGACTTGGGATAGAGAAATGGCTCAGAGGTTAAGAGCACTGGCTGCTCTTCCAAAGGTCCTGAGTTCAATTTCCAAAAACCAAATGGTGGCTCACAACCATCTGTAATGAGATCTGGTGTCCTCTTCTGGTGTGCAGATGTACATGCAGGTAGAATGCTATACACATAATAAATAAATAAATCTTTTTAAAAAAGAAATAGAAATAGACTCAGAGGTTATCTTGGCATAGGGTAAGAATTATAACAATTAATTTGTTAAAATGAAGTAAAGTAGAGAGAAGAAATTAGAAAATGTCCAGACAATTGAAATACATGGAAAAAGAAATTAATGTTTAAAAATAAATAAGATAATTAAAATTAAGAACAGTAGAAAATTTTCTGTTTCTGATTTTATATCTTTTTAAAAAGCAATGCACATTGGGTTTTACTTATTTTCCTTATGATTCATTACAACATTAGTTTTCTCTTTAATTCATTTTTTCTGTGTGTGTGTGTGTGTGTGTGTGTGTGTGTGTGTGTGTTTAAGACAGACTCTTGCTATGTAACCCAGGCTACCCTGGAGCTCACTATATCACTGCATTCTGAATGCCGAGATTATAGTAGTGCATCATGGTGGTGCCTGGTCACTTTAATTGTGAACATTTTAATTGATTTTAATACTGATATGCATTCCTAAGGTAAATTCATCCTGGTCATTTTACTTACTTGCTACTACATTTTTGCCACTTTCTTTCCTAAGAATTTTTGTGTCTATGCTTATGAGTGAAATTGGCTTTGGCTTGTAGGTTTTTCTATATTCAATGTTGATGTCAAATTTGTATTTGCCTCATGATTGAGCAAAAGTATGTTCCATCTTAACGCTCCTTGAAAGAGCCTGAAAGCCTGGAATAAATTTGGTTGAACAGGTTACTTCCTAACCTTCTCTCATTAACCTCTCTCCCTTACCTTCACTTTTCTCTTCTTTCTCAGTCTAAATCTTAATGTGGCAACAAAATAAAAACTGCTTTCTCTCTTTTATAAGGACTATTTTTTTTTCTCCTGACAATTCCAGGTAATGCATTGAACCTGGTCTGATTTTTATTTATAGTTAATTTGTACTTTTATCTCCTTTCCAAAATTTGATCAAGATGATGACAATAAAGGCAGAAATAAATAATTAAAATGTGAAATTGTACCTGGGCCCACTGGAGTACACCTGTAAACCCAGCACTCAGGGGAGGCAGAGGCAGGTAGATCTCTGAGGCCAGCCTGGTCTACAAAGCAAGTCCAGGACAGTCCAGACTACACAGAAAAACCCTTTCTCAAAAAACAAAACAAAAATAATGATAATGTGTCAGTACTGGTGGTACATGCCTGTAATTCCAGCACTTGGGAGGCTAAAGTAGGAGAACCATACAGAACTGCATAGTAAGTTCAAAGCCAACATAGACTACATACAGAGGTAGTGCCAATTTTTACTACATACTATATTCAAGGCCAGCCTGGACTACACACTGTGTTAAATGACAGTATGGACTACATAGTAGGAATATGTCTTAAGAAAATGTCATAATGTCTACACCTACCAAGATAGGTGTAGAGTAATTTTAATTCAGATCATGGCTGCCCTGGCATGAGATCACACCCAAAGACCTTTTAGGTCTGTGTCATCTGGCTGGAATACAAACATGCCTTTAATGCAGGAGACAGAGGCAGTAAGCCTCTAAGACAACAGTTGAACCAGGAGAATTAAAGCTCCTTTTACATATGGTGCTCAACATGGTAAGAAAACCCAAGGTGACTGAAGAAGAAGAAGAAAGTCCACAGATGTTGCAGAAGCTGAGGACACCTGAAAGAAGCATCCCAGAGGACAGGAGACATCTGAAAGAAAGCCACAAAGGAGAAATTCACCTGGAATCATCTCCAGAGGAAAATTCAGTTCAGAGAGACTCTTGAGGCCCCAGAGCAGTGGGAGGAGCCTCGAGCCCAGAGCCAAGAACGATGCAGGAGTCTCTGAGACAGTGAATCACAGTAAGCCATGCCAAAAAAGGACAGTTTTAATTATATAGACAGATTTTTTTCCTGCATTAAAAATGGGAAACTCCATTTCATATCCTTTGAGAACAGGGATAGGATGAGGGTAGAAACACTACTTGAAAAAGCCATTGCACTGCTCATGACAATTATGACCAATGGAGGGAACACCGCTCTACTATCAATTGCAATATTTATATTTTTTTCTCTCCAAAAAGGTTGAAAAATCACTATACAAGAAAAATTAGTTATGATAATACAAAGGCTGGAAAGATAAGAGACAGAGGATGTGAGAGAACAGAAAATACTTTATTGTGAGCCTATGATACCTAATACAACTGAGGATCAAAGTATACAGGAAAATGATAATGAGTAAGAAGCCTGGCTTGCTGGAGTGAAGCCCAGCTCACGGGCACGGAGCTGTGCATGGAATGAGAGTGCCTAAATGTCTACTAAGTGTGCATTCATAAATATCTAATCGTACCTTGATAAACAGAAATGGGAATAAGATTATCTGAAAGACACTGTGTGTTGGAAAGAACTACTGAATTGGATCATTCTGTACACTTTTAAATGTTTTAACATTAGAGTAGAAATTGGGGAATGTGCTACATTGGAGAAGAGGTTTTGCCTGCATTTTCATAGGTGACTAAAGACTATAAATTGCATCAAAATTGGTAAATATCCAATTCAAATAAGAGAAGCTTCCAAAGCTGGATGTGGTGGCACACATCATTAATCCCAGCACTCAGGGAGAGAGGCAGAGGCAGGTAGATCTCTGTGAGTTCGAGACCAGCCTGGTCTACAAAGGGAGTCCAGTACAGTCAAAGCTACACAGAGAAACCATGTCTCAAAAAGAACAAAAAGAAGATAGATAGATGATAGATAGATAGATAGATAGATAGATAGATAGATAGATATAGATAGATAGACAGACAGACAGACAGATAGAATTCCTCCTGTATGTTCAAAGGCATCTCTTTCTTTAGTTTTATTTCTATGATTGTCTTGAAAATATTTTCTGCTCCTTGAGACCTGGTACCTTCATTTTCATCTATTGCTATAATCCTGAGGTTATGCCTTTTCATCGTATCCTTCATTTCTCAGATGTTTTGTGTCACAAATTTTTGTTTTAATGTTTTCTCTGAGAGATGTATCAATATCTTCTCTTGTATCTTCAGTCCCTGAGGCTCTCCCCTCCATTTGTTGAATTCTGTTGGCGATACTTACCTGATTCCTGATCTCTCTTCTAAGTTTTCCATTCCCAGGGTTTTCTTGATTTGTGTTTTCATAATAGATTCTAAGACCATTTTCATGTCTTGAGCAGCTTTACTTATTTCTTTTGTCTGTTTGATTGTGGTTTCCTGTTTCTCCTCAATGGCTTCTATTCATTTGTTTGTATTTTCTTGTAATTCTTGGAAGGATCTATTCATTTCCTATTTATAATTCTCAAATAACTGTATAACATTAATATAATTCATGATTGTTTTGTGGTTCTATGTAGTTTATTTTATATATGTGTAATAATATAAATGTATGTATAAATAAAAATATTAAAAATAATAATAAATGTGGACTTTTAATGAGCATATTACATAAGTGCATTGAAGAGATATTGTGTCAAAATTTAAATGGAAACATGTCTGTATTCTGCTGTATTCTGCTTTGTTAAAAGTGATTCAAACATTCAGTTCCTAATGCTAGGAAAGTAGCCCAGCTACAGAACACTGAGTTAGCATGAGAAGGGCCTGGATTCAGTTGTTGTCACCAAAAACAAAGCTTAGATGTCACTCAAATAAAAGAGATTAGGGTGGTGGCTCATATTGGGAAAGACTTAGTCACTGCAAACCTTGAGAAATTAGAGAAAACTTTACCGGAAGGAAAGGTTAGGAGTTATTCAAACAAAGGGAACTCTTAGAAAATGTAACAGGTGTAGAAAAGATGTAATAAAGTTAATACTGAATAACCATCAGTGTAACAAATTCACAGAATGCAAGAGTAAAAATGTCAGGAGTTGAGGCCTGATTTAAGAATGGGACATTTTCTGTAGGACGTGATAGATGAAATGTGTCTGAATTTTATTTTCAAAACAGAAGTCAGTGAAGAGTTTCATTTATTAAAAATATATGATTAGATTTATGCTTTAGACATACAACTTGGGCTTCTATGTAGGAAATAATTCAGATGGAGCCATTTCTGGCTACTAAGACTGCAGAGAATAGACTATTGAAAGAATGTGGCAAGAAATAAAATGAGATAGACAAAGTTGGTAGTTAAATCCTTAGAGCTTCATGACAGGTTATTTGGAGTGAAGAACAAAGTAGAGCTAAGAACACAGCTCAGGCACTGGGTATAAAAACTTAGCAGGTGATGTAACCACCAGGCCTTACTTTGAACAAAGAAGAGGCATACATGTCTTTTCTTTATATGCGTCAGAAAATGCAACAGGTGTTTTTCCTATAGAACCCCATGAAAATAACCAATTTCCCTTAAAGTGAGGCGGAAGACCCTACAGGAAATTTATAAAACAGAAACCAATTCTTTTCTATTCTATATTTGTGTTGCAGGATATTTTATCTCAGTGTGATTCATGAGCTTATGAACTGTAAAAGCCTATCTTGGATCTCACTGTGATCCCTGACATTGAACTGTAAATCCCTGTTTCTTGTGGTTGAGCCCTAACACACCTTTTATCCAAGGACTTCCTGTTTATTGTAAAAGATGTGGTTCAGCCTGCCTTACATACACCTTTAACCCAAAAGCTATCTGTACACAGGATTTAATAAAGTTAACCATAGGTCAAGAGACAGAGCAAGAAAACAGCTGATAGAGATTAAGAGTAGACTTTGAGTGGATGGGCATTTAGA
This sequence comes from Acomys minous, assembly GCF_964271855.1. NCBI lineage: Eukaryota > Metazoa > Chordata > Mammalia > Rodentia > Muridae > Acomys > Acomys minous. The sequence continues at coordinate 63,798,669 of NC_140496.1, forward strand.
CAGCGTGTGGAAGTAGAGGGGATCTTCGGCACTTTCAGCTCTTGAGCATTACTCTTGGGATTTAAGCTTTAGCTCTTTAGCTTTTAGATCTTTGGCTCTTAGCTTTCTAGCTCTTGAGCTCCTCAACTTCCTGGCCTTTGGCTTTGGGGCCTTGAGCTAGCAAGCCTTTGGGCCTTGAGGGTTTTGTTTGTTTGGTTGTTTGTTTGTTTGTTTGTTTTTTGCATTTTCCTCCTGAGCTCTCAGCTGAGCTAGTGAGCCTTTGGGCCTTCTCCATTGGGACTGTGAGCTGAGTAGAAAATTGAGCTGTTTTCTTTCTCTGCCTCTCTGAGCTATGAGGCTTTTCACTACAGCATCTGGCTCCTGAGTCTTTATTGGTAAGCTAGAATAATCTAATATTTTTAATTAAAACAACATTTTTTGTACATAGTTTTGTATACTAGGCATTATATTATACTATAATATATATCCTAATTTTCTACTATATAGAATATAGTTGTCATATAAGCAAGTATTTCATCTTTTCTTGACACAACAAACATGAGGAGATGTCTTTCAGCCTAGCATATATCCAGCAGTGTTACAAACTTCCTAGTAGTCATACCCTTGTATAATCTTCTCTTGACTAGGAATTGAATTTTTGAACCAGTTCTAAGAATAGCTGATGTCATCACTTCTGGGTCAAGTTATACAAATTGTGTGGCTTCTATTTTAGATGCTACATCTCATATATGTCTTAGCTGTCTCATTATTCAAGAAACTATCCATGTAAACATATGTAGGGCCATGATATGAGGTTTATTATAACTATATGAGAATATCTCACTGAGACTTGAGATGATTGGATACATGGCTGACTGCTTAATCACCATTATACAAGAAACAAAAATCTATAACAATTTTTAAGCTGCTTCCACATTCTTGATTACCTAAGACCATCAGATAATAAATGTTTGTCCTAAGCAAGCATAGTGGCACACACATGTAATTCTATTATTCAGAAGGTAGATGCAGGATGATCATTAGTTTGGTCTATATAACAAGTTCCAAGACAGCCTGGGCTGCATAGAAAAATCCTGTCTTTAAATCAATCAATAAATATACCAGGTGTATGCAGGTTTTTAGCCACTACATTTTTAACTAATTTGTTACACAGAAATAGCTAACTGATACATTGGCTTGCTAGCAGAAATACCAGAATGAGTCAAATATTTGATGACTAGTGATCATAAACTGTATTGTTTATTAACAGGTTAAAATAGTACATTAAAAGAACTTTATTTTATAGAGAAATAGCAACATTAACATGAATATGATTATTAACTAACACACTGGAGATATTAGTACTTCTGAGTTCTATGGCTATGTAATTCAAAACCTATACAATTGGCTGGATAGGATAAAAATAGTTAGTCTTCTGGATGGATAGATGGGGGGGGTGGAAAATCAATAAGACATTTTAACTTAAAATTGAATTATTTCCCCTTGATAAAAGATCACTGTATTATTCCTATTACCAAAGTCTAGGTTCAAAAGGAAATAGAGTTTGTCAATTATCCAATTGACTCCAGAATTTTCTTCAGCTTGTCCCCTTTGTGGCTCTGTACAGTGAAAGTAGTATGACTAGAGACTAGAGATTGATTTGACAATAGTTAACAATCTAACATTTAAACTTGGACCTATCTTTTTTAGTACTGGGGTCTAAACTCAGGGGACTCACATACGTTAGACCAGTACTCTGAGCTGTATCCATATCGGCAGCTATCCTTGGATCCCAAGCCACTGGGACTACAGATTCTCTTGGTCTCTCATGTCAAAAAAAAGAAAAGAACGAGAAAAAAAGAAAAGAAAAAGAAAAAAAGAAAGCAAAGCCAACCACCCAGGTATGTTTCACCATATTTATAATAGCACCATATGCTATTAATTGGTGAATGGTTGTCTTCTGCTTGAAATGGGAAGTCCATGACAAATACTTTCTTCCCTGGATGTGCATAAAACAGAGAGTCAGTCAAGGAAGCGATAAGAGGAAACCAAAATCCCATTTAGATTGATAATTGTTTGGGGCCTCATGCGTATGGACTATTTGGCTTTCCAGAGAGAAATAAGTCTCTTAAGCAGATGGCAGTTGCAAGTCACAGCCCTAGGGCCTGACTGGTTTTGTTAATCTGGCAGTTCAGTGTCAGTGCGAAGGACATCCCCAGCACCTGAGGAGAGAATTGAGAAAATATGAGGTCTTAGTAAGAGAAAACATTTCTCCCACGGTAATGGAGACTGGTAACACAGAAAAGCAAGATTTGTATCCCATTATGGCCACTCTCTAAGCATCACTCTCCTCTAAGGAATGTCTCTCTTTAAGTTTAAGAATAGCATTAGAGAGAAAACGGGAACAATTATAAAACGATAGAAAAGTAGAAGCTCTTGGAAAAGTTCTTATCTCATTAAGAAGTCACAGACGCTTAGTTATATAGTCAAGTAGACCTTATTGATCAGCATAAGAAAGAGAAGTCAACTCTGCCCGTCTTGTGTTTCCTTCACTTTCTTGTTCCTTTTATTTCTTGACTAAGTCTTAAGCAATGTATAATATGCTCACTGTTTGGGTAAAAAAATAGTGTTATGAATATGACAGAAATAACACAAAATTTACCTTTCAGTAGTCAAATCAGGTGTAAGTACAAAGGGGAAATAATTTTTCCATCATTTCCTTCTTAACATAAAAGGTCAATTTTTCAAGTGAGCTCTGTTATCATATCATTTACAGACCACCTGAGTTAGTGACTAAATGGGAATTCTGCTTGGCACTCTTAATCTAACTGCGGCTCATTTTATATTTCTAAGGGATATATTGACTTGATATATATTCCTATAACAATTTTTCAGAGTGCTTTAAGTTGAATTAAAAATACGATCCTTTATTCCTTGGCTAAAGGAACTCATGAATAATATGACATTTATTGCCTCATTCTACTTCGATAGTACCATTCTAAGGCTGCATGATTTACCTCATTTAATCCTCATAGGGATAGTGGGATCAAACTCTTACCTGTATGACACATACACAGATGGTAATGATTCCAATATACAAGAAATTGCCATGAAACCATAATTTTGCTTTATTATGGCAACCCTGCAGGGGGAGAATAACAGGCATTAATGGCACCATTCAATATGTCAAATTTATCAAGAAGGTTATCTGGGATGGTCATTTGTATTTATTTAATAAAATGACTTACATCAAATATTGTTATTTCCCTTGCATGTATAAAAGAAAAAGCATAAAGAAAAGAACATTAAATCAGAGACATTTTAGTATATTTGCATGTAACACAGAAGTCTTAGCTCATGAGTTAAACTGGCACCCAAGAAGTAAGTCGTAAACACATGACCGTATGTTCAGTGTTATGCTCTGCAACACTCAGTGCTGATCTAAGAATAATATATGGGATTATATATGTTGCAATCTTTGGATCAAAGTACATATCAGTATCTGCTTCAATAACCAATATCATAACCCTATAAAATTCCACCAGTCAACAACTGGTGGTTGCTATGGATTCTCTTTTTTCATGTGGACCTAAACATCTCAAACTCAGGAAAAGATAACATGGGCTCAAGATGAAATCTTAGTTTAATTTACTTGGTTTACAGGAAGATGGATTTTTTTTTCTTTTAGATGAAGAGAGACCAAAAATTAAGAGGAAAGGTGGTTTCCAAAAAGTACTTTTCCAAAACTCCCATTCATCTGTTTATGTTTAACTCATTTCACAAAGCAAATGGCTCTGCCATCTTCAAGGAGAAAGAGAAAACAAGCCAGTAGCTAACAAGCTAGTCTACCCTAATCATGTAAATTACACTTTAAATGCAGATACATCTCTGGGCTGTTTTTACACAAACTACACACACACACACACACACACACACACACACACACACACACACACACAGTTAATAGTGTGACAAAGGAGTCTTCTTAGTGTTTCTTAACTGGATTAGCCTGTTCCTAGATTTTGGAAGCTTCTATAGGTATTGGGGGCTGTTTCCTGGTTGTTGTTGTTGTTGTTGTTGTTGTTGTTGTTGTTGTTGTTGAAAGTTCCCTGTTTCTTGGTAGAAGGTTTAGGTCCTTTCTGGCATTGTTCCCAATGTAATTAAAACTTTGAAAAAAGAAGCCAGTAACATGAAAACTGCCAACAAAATTACCTGAACATCTGCACCCTGTGGGCAGGAAGATGGTCGACCATTGGTCCAATCACTTGAGCCATTTACACCACAGCACTGCAGCTAAAAGCCAAGTCCCCCAAACATAATGATTAGAAAATCAACAGAAAAACAAAACAAAACCTAGACATTATACAAAACTGTATTCTTATCTTTCAAATCTAACTCCAGAAAAGAAAATTCAGAATTGGTCCACTGCTACAGCCTCTTTGGCACTAAATGTTCACAAGACTTACACCATTGTATTTACAGAAGACCTCCACAGAGGACAGTTTGCTTTATATATTTTACCTGTCAAGTACTTTCTGCCCAAAAACCTTATCACATGAACTAAGCCTAGGTATATTGATTCTTGAGATTATTGAAAACAGAATAATTAGATGCCTGCTTAGATGAAAAAACAGGAAGTACCAGCTATTATTGTCTTAAATACAGGAGAAACTTATGATCCAGCTATAACACCCTTGGACAAATACCCAAAGGACTGTATATCCTACTAAAAAGATAGTTGCCTGTCCATTTTTATTGTTACTCTATTCACAGTAGCCAGAAAATAGAAGCAGCCTAAATGTCCATTGACTGATAAATGAATATTGAAAATGTAGTATATATTTATACAATGGAATATTATTCAATTCTTAGGAAAAATTAAATCAAGAAACTTTCAGGTAAACGGGTGGAGGTGAAAGCAATCATCCTGAGTAAGGTAACCTAGACTCATAAAAATAAACATCGCATATTTTCTCTTATATGTGGATGTTAGCCTTGAATGTTTAGAGTATTTCTTTAAGTAGGAGCATAGGTAGAGGCTAGGAACCTAGTAAATGAGAATGGGCTGCTCTCAAGAAAGAGGAGATAGAATTCTGCCATAAAAAGGAGAAACATGGAATGGGGCTATTTAAGTGGGATTGAAGATAGGAGGGAGAGATAAAGGATGTAATAATGGGAGGTGTAACTGACACTAAAGAGCTTTTGAAAGGGCCATGTTGAAACACACTGCTATAAAAATCTTCATGTGTGTGTGCGTCTGTGTGTGTGTGTGTGTGTGTGTGCACATCTGTGTATGTGTGTGTGTATTTAAATAGAGTTACCCTATAACTGGACAATAATACCCCTACCATACTCCCACAGACTAACAAATAAGCTTTTCTTGGAGTTGTTGGGCACTGAGTTCCTATAGATCCATAAATATTACAAGCTGTTAGTAATGCTCTTAGTTACTCCGCAGTATGTGGTCATAAGACCCTATTTCTGCAGCCACCAAATATTCGAGTCATGAAACATAGATAAATCAAGCTGAATTTGATTTGGAAGCCTGATCCCTACTGGCTAGATTTCATAGTCCTGGAAGTAACTGTGCAAGCTACCAGAGGAGAAATGTAATCATAAATCATACAGAGCTGTGAACTCTAAGAACTATAATAAGGATCATCCTAGCAATATATTATTACTGGGCCTATCAGGATACAAATGCCATTTGATAACCAATAACTTTCTGCTTGGATTTAAGGCATCTTATATAAGATTGGGCACCTGGCATCATTTTGGGGGCCGTTAATCCATGACTAGGTGAGTTACAGACCCCTGGGGAGAATTTACTTGTATTATTTTGCTAAATGAACATAATATCTAATCAACTTCTAGTGAGTAGGAAATTGGAGGCAGATACGGAAGGAGTAGAGGGGTGAAAATGATCAGAATACATTGTATGGAATTCTGAATAAAATATTACTTTAAGATAAAAGAGAGAGACAGAGCAAGTGGTGCTTCATCAAGAATTTATATTCACAGTAGTGGGAAACGGATTTCTTGACATCAAAATGCCTGTGGGAATCAACCAGACAGATACGGAAAGTGGCGGAATTTATAAGACAAATAACCCAATTCTTGTTGGCATACACATACCATAAAGAAAGTGAGATACAGTTATAGAGTAAAGGAAATTTTGAGACATCTTTTGTACATCTTGGTTTATCCAAATAAGTTGAAATTTTTGAGAAAATTAGAATATTTGGAATATAGACTGTTAGTGCTATTTGAGGATTTCGTGTGCACATGCGTGCGTGCGTGCGTGTGTGCGTGCGTGCGTGTGTGTGTGTGTGTGACTCTGTGTTCACTACATTTATGTGGGAACATGTAGAAGCCATAAAAGGGCTTCAGATCCTTTGGAATGGGAGTTCCAGGAAGTTGTGGGCAACCATGTATGTGCTATAACAAAACCCAGATCCTCTGCCAAAGCAGTAACTGCTCTTAACCACTGAGCCAGACCCTTTAGTGGTATTTAGTGGGTGATATGATATAATGGCCAGTATTTTATTTTCTTTAGAGTATTCCATCAAAATGTTTAGGGGATTAAATTAAGTGACAGTGAAAAAAATCAGTATGAAGCTGATGACACGTATCAAGAGATTTATTTGCCTTTGTTTTGTTTTTCACTTTAGTGTGTGTGTGTGAACATCAAAAGGGACTTCTAATCTGGGTTTTTTTTTGTTTTTTTTTTAATACATTTTTATTAATTTATACATATTACATCTCAGTTGTTAGCCCATCCCATGTATCCTCCCATTCCTCCCTTCCTCCCACTTCCCCCCTACTACTCCCCTCCCCTCCCCTAAGTCTGTGTCTGAGGGGGACCTCCTCCCCCTGAATATGCTCATATGGTATCAAGTCTCTCCTTGGTGACCTATTATCTTTCCTCTGAGTGCCACCAGGCATCTCCGTCCAAGGGACATGTTCAAATATGGGGCACCAGAGTTTGTGTGAAAGTTAGAATAATAGCCAGAACTTGGAAACAACCTACGTGTCCCTCAATAGAAGAATGGATAAAGAAACTGTGGTACATTTACACTATGGAATACTACTCAGCTATTAAAAACAAGGAATTTCCAAAATTTGTGGACAAATGGATTGAACTAGAAATTGTCATAATGAGTGAGTTCACACAGAAGCAAAAAGAGCTAAATGGTATATACTCACTTATATCGAGACACTAGTCCAAGGTGTACGTCCCCATGAAAAACTGTACCTACCAGAATAGTGGGTAAGAGGGGAGGACATCCTATTGAAACTTTAGGTGGGAGAAGCCTGGGAGAAAGAGGAAATGGAAGGATCCAGTGGGTCCTGGAAAACTATAGGCGAGTCTGGGCCCTGGGGTCCTCTGCAAACTGTGGCGACAGCCAAGGAAAAAATAGGCAGTAAAAACCTTGAACCCCTACCCGGACTAGCCGATGGACATTCTCCACTGTTGAGTGGAGAAGGAGATCTAATCTGGGTTTAAACAAAAAAAAAAGGAATTTGAAATCTAGAGAAGTTGTGACTTTGTATGAAACAAACAAGTCCTCCCATTGTTTATATGTTATAATTTCCTTTTATTTCCTCTTATTCTTCCTTATTAATCTGTCATGGGTGATCATGATAGTTTTTGAGACCTTGGTCATGCCTTTACAAGGTTCTCTAGTCCCTGTTTGTCGCATACCTTTATAAGGCAAGGATGCAGAGCTGATATATGTTCCTGGATAAGAAAAAAGTGCAGAGAATGTGACATTATAGGGCTAGATAAAAATATAATAATTATGGTGACTTGGGAATTTATAAAAAGGCTTATTTTATACTATTTCAATAAAATTTTGGAAACTCTGTAAAATAATCCAACATGACTTATTTGGGTCTTCTTTTCATCCTGTTAGACCTAAAGTAATGAAGTTATGTGAATTGGTAAAGAATAAAATATAATACAGGAAATGTACCAATTAGATCTACTCCTGAACTCCCATACCTATGAGAGCAAAGGTATTACTTTGGACTCTAGAACTAAAGATATTTGAGTCTGAAACCTTTAGGAAAGAGACATTGGTTTCTGGAGACTTAGTCTGGGAGTTCAGTCTGCCTCATCTGAGCAAGATTTTGTATGTACTTACTTGTGACTGGATGAAGTCCCATGCCATCTTGGTGCTGTTGTCTGAGTGATAGTGTTGAATGCTGTCATTCAGGCCCTCAGCCACATACTGGTTCAGCTGGGTAAATCATGTTCCACCAGAGGAGACATAGAAAAAACAAAACGAATTCAAGAACTAAGAGGTCTAGTGGACCAAATAGATCCCCCTGGTCCCTGCCCCCCACTCAAGAAGTCAGAACTAGGGAAGTACAGTACAGGAGGCTATATAGGGAGACAAGATGAAGGCTTTATGGTATCAAAGGAAGATATGCACAATAGACTTTTATCATTCCAGAACTATAATTTCACAAAGCCAAGGTCATATCTTACTGAAAAGACTGCCAGCTATATGGAGAAAAGTAGGCAGGAGGAAGACAAAATCACTTCATTTTCTATGTAGGTACCTTACAAGGCATCATTCAAATACAGTCTTCATAACATTTTTAAATCTCAACTGCAATTAATCTCTCATCCGCCTACTTCATTTGCATAACTTAGTGCTAATTTTGTTTTACAAACTTCTTCTCCACTGTGTGTTCCCCATATTACCAATACGAGAGTATCCCATGTTCTTTATAACTTACCTTGTGTTCATACACAAAGAGAAGGATGGCTATGATCACCTCAGCAAGGAGAATAATCATCAGCAGAACAAAGAACTGTGACAAAGCAGAGAAATGATCAGAACATTGATTCCATTTCTGATCTACCTCTCTTTGCCTTGGGAGCAAACAGGTCTACTCAAGTGTGTGTATGCACACACACACACACACACATACACACACACACACACACACACACACACACACATGCACACACACACACACACACACACACACACACAAATGCACAGGAACTTCTCCTGCCTCCTCATGGCTTCCTACATCCTCTCTTGCTTTATGAGGGATATGTGTTCTTTTACTACAGCTGGATTCTCATGGGAATATTCACTATGCTCTAATTTTGTTCTGGCATCATTGAGCACCATCCTAGTGAAACAGTTGAGAAAAAACAAAAGTAATGCATAAGTTTGGGTGCTTGTCCTATACATCAGATCAAGTCCAGCTCAAGATAGAGGGTGGATGATGAATGAAGCTTGTGAAAACAGAAGGAAAGAGAGACCCTAATCATAGTTCTAGGTCTTTTTTTTTTCTCCAAATTTAGAATTTTAATCACTGCATAACATTTATACACACAAGACTTTCACAATTTCATTTGTTCTTCACCTCTTAAAACAATGTAAATACCAATTTTGACTGCTTAAGTCATTTATCCTGTCACTGATATCTCCTATCCTTTGCTATCTGTCTAATAACTGTTGTTGTTGTTGTTGTTGTTGATGATGATCTTGGCTCTAGATTACATGTTGATCTACAAGAGAAGATTGATAATATGACTGGAGAGATAACCAAGATAGGAACACATAAGAATGGAGGCATTGTTACACCAACCTCTGCCCTTAATACACTAGGAAAATGTGCATCTCCTTTACGCCTATGACAGCAGGCAAAATCTAAGCCTGACGGGATTCCTCAGGCTCATTATTTGACAGAACTACTGCAAATCCCTTCCATTTCTACTGTTCAAGAACTTCAACCAAGGTTCTTACCCAAACTGGGTCACTCCTACTATGTAGGCTACTTTGTGCATGAGTGAAGAAATACTTCTATATCATTAGGGAGGGTCACTGTGTTCAGAAGAATCTACTGATATCTTCCATCGCTTAATGACTCTGTCAGATCCTGAGGTGTGTTCTTACATGAGAATGTCGTAGAAAGGTGAGAACATGCTTTCAATCAAGCATGAAGGAAAAACACATGCTGTGAAAGGACATGACAATGACAAGTGCCATTATTGATAGTGTAAAATGGATTCCATAGACAACTAATGTCTTCTGCATAGCCTTGGGATCTCAGTGAGCAACAAACTAATATTGGTTTATGAAATTGAGCTGATAAGAAGCTGTGATAATTAGCTTTAATTATCAACTTAGCAATCTAGACTCAACCACCAATTCCTCAGTATATTGAGGAGTTATCTGGATTAGGTTGGTCTGTGGGCATGTCTGCAGAGGACTATTTTAATTGTTAATAATAGTGAGAGGACTAATCCTGATTGTTGGTAACACCATTTCATGGGCTGGACCCTTAACTGTGTTGAGTAAAGAAAGTCACCTGAGAACACAGGAAGTAATCAGGTATTCATGCATTAGTTCTCTATCTGCTATTGACTGCTTTAAGTTCCTGCTTTAACTTCCATGCAACAATGGACTATAGTTGTATTAATAAGATCAAATAAATATCTTTCTCTTCTAAGCCTCTCTTATTCAGGGCATTTTATTACAGCAACAGAAGGGAAACACAATCAGAAATTGGAACCAAGAAGTAGGGCTGTTGCTGTGATGAACCTGGTGATGTTGCTTTTTGTTTGTTTGTTTTGTTGTGTTGTGTTTATGAGAAAAATATTTTAATTAACTTTATTATTTTAAAGTATTTAAAATAAAAACACCACACAGAAAAATTAAGCAGACTCAAAATCTATACATCTCAACAAACTTCTACATAGTTAAAATAGACATTTTGAAACTGTGGAGCTTTATGCTGGATTTTACACTTGCAATACAAAATATATATTTTACCACTCATCCACCATCAAAAACCTATGACAAAGTTGTAAATTGAAAATCTCTTAACTTTATAGACTTGTTCTTGGAAAAAGTATTTAAAGAGACTAATAACCGAGTGTTTCTATATTTTTCAGGTAGAATTTGTGTTCTGACTTGATCACTAGCTCTCCCTATAACAATTTATTTAATCTCTCTGAACCTCAGTTTCCTAAAATGTGAGATAGATAGATGATAGATAGATAGATAGATAGATAGATAGATAGATACAATATATATGTGTGTGTATGTAAATATATATTATGTCTCTGTGTTATAAAGATAATTAATTAAGCAATAGTGGTGAGAGAAGCATATAAAAGCAATGATTTCCTTTTCACTTCCCTTGAATGATGTATTATATCATGAATGTACATAAATACATAAAATTAATAAGTATCCTCATTTCACAGTGGTAGAGATTGTAAAAATTGGGAGTTCTGTGTTAAATATATTTTATATGTAGTTTCAGTTTCTCTACTTAGTTCTCTAACTTTTAGTTAGTTCTTTAACAATTTCCAAAAAGAAATTTAATTTTCTACAAGGGAGTCTCAGGGGAAATAAACTATTCCTAAGGGTGGCTAGGCCACATGTCCAGCAGTAGATGCCCAACAGAAAATTAATTCAGTGGCATCTTTGAAGACTCCTTGTCTCATAGTGTCATTCAGGGCTGTTTATTACATTTTGGTTTTATATTTTTACCCTAAAGAGTTATTTGAGTATATATTATGGATTCCAGTTTTGTATTTTTAAGGGTTTCCTAAGTGCATAAACACGTGGGTCCTCATCTCTCTCTGTTTCTTATGCCTTCTCTTGGACTCTTTTCCTTCTGTTTGTTTTGTTCTAATTTGATTTGTTTTTACCTTATTATGTTTTATTTAAATAAAATACATTGCTTTTTTATCCTCAAAATGAAATTAGGAAGCACTGATGTAGAATAATGATTGTAATCATAAGCATAGTGCTATTACTAACAACAGAGTTGTAGTCTAAAGAAGTTAATATTTATTGTGCACTCCAAGATCTCAGGTTATTCAGTGTCCTTTACTTGCTTATACCATAAAAAAAACAACTCTTAAGATGGTTACTATTATCATTTTGAGTTCTAGATAATGAAGCTGCAGTCAAAAATTGTGACTTTGGGGGGATTAAGGAAGATGTTGGAAAACTGATCTGGAAAATCCCATTGAGTGATGTGGATAGAGCTCAGTGGGCTATTCTTGTGGAGTGTTGAAAAAGAGATTACTAACAGTGCATGCAGGTTCAGATCATGGACTTAGTCATTTACTGGACTTGAGGATATTCATGTGACATTTGGGCTAATGTCACATGTGCGGTCTCATGCTGGAGCAGAAGAAAGCTATGCTTTATTGGAGATTGGCATTATTGAAGTAAACCCTCCTATGCTTCACTGGGATGATACAATAGAGATGGGGGCTTTTTTCCTCAATGTGACATTTTGCTCTTTGTCCTATATGTACTATTCTATGTGTGTTGTTCATGCTGGGGCTGAAAGAGCTTGTCAATGAGATCAGTACCACTGAAGTGAACAACTCCTTGAGTTTCATTTGGGATAACTGAGATTCTCTCCTCAGAAGCCAGTTCAGCTTTGAAGCAGTGGGAAAGGTCATATCTTGAGCTTGCAGAAGAATTTGGAGATGTAATAGTTATCCCTGTGGTACTAGTTTTGAAGGCATAAAGCAGTCATGGGGAGAAATTGAGTATTGAAACTTTGTGGTAGGCTCAGATCTTCTGCAGAGAGACCCTAAGGGAAATTAATGGAGGTGATACCTCAATTGTAGTGGAGAACCCAAACACTGGAAATGTCAATATTTACTAAGTAGAGATACAACTGTAGAGTGGAAAAAATCTGTATTGCTACAGGCAACATAACTGGAAGGATGGAGCTATCCAAGTTGTTTGGAGTCCACAATGCAAGGCTCAGCTTCTAGACATTGGAACTACATTGGTATATACACTGCTAGGTTTTTTTTCTGTTGGGTTTTTCAGATTGTAATATAATTACATCATTTACTTCCTTTCAGTTTTTACTCTAAACTCTTCCATGTACCTGTCCTTGGCCTTTTTCAAATTTATAGCCTTTAAGAAAATAGTTGTTCAATCCATTTGTCCACAAATTTCGTGAATTCCTTGTTTTTAATAGCTGAGTAGTATTCCATAGTGTAAATGTACCATAATTTCTTTATCCATTCTTCTACTGAAGGACACTTAGGCTGCTTCCATGTTCTGACTACTATGAATAAGGCTGCTATGAACATGGTTGAGCATATGTCCCTGTTGTGTGGTGGAGCATTTTCTGGGTATCTTCCAAGGAGTAGAATAGCTGGGTCTTGAGGAAGCCCTATTCCCAGTTTTCTGAGAAAGTGCCAGATAGATTTTCAAAGTGGCTGTACTGGTTTGCATTCCCAAAGCAATGAAGGAGTGTTCCCCTTTCTCCACATCCTCACCAGCATGTGGTGTCACTTGAATTTTTGATCTTAGCCATTCTGATGGGTGTAAGATGGAATCTCAGAGTCATTTTGATGACTAATGACTTTGAGCATTTCTTTAAGTGTTCCTCAGCTATTCAATATTCCTCTGTTGAAATTGTCTGTTTAGTTCTGAGCCCCATCTCTTAATTGGGTTATTTGGTTTGGTGGTGTAATTCAGACACGGAAAGAGTTAAATGGTATATACTCACTTATATCTGGACACTAGCCCAAGGGGCATGTCTCATGAAAGACTTCACTTACCAGGAAAGTGGGACAGAGGGAAGGACATTCTATTGGGACTTTAGGTGAGAGAAGCATGGGAGAATGGGGAATTAGAAGGATCCAGAGGGTCCTAGAAATGTACAAGAAGTACATTATGATAGGCGGATCGGCCCAGGAGTCCTGCTCAAACTATGGCAGCCAAGGACAATATGTGCAGTAACCTTCAAACCTCTATCAAGATCTAGCCAATGGACAGGACATTCTCCACATTTGAATGAAGAGTGGGGACTGACTTTCACATGAACTCTGGTGCTCCATATTTGACCACATCCCCTGGATGGGGAGGCCTGGTGGCACTCAGAGGAATGATAGCAGGCTACCAAGAAGAGACTTGATACCCTATGAGCATATACAGGGAGAGGAGGTCCCCCTGAGTCACAGTCATAGGGGAGGGGTGTAGGGGTAATGGGAGTAGGAATGGGAGGGAGGGAGGAATGGAAGGATACAAGGGATGGGATAACAATTGAGATATAATATAAATAAATTAATAAAATATTTTTAAAAGAAAAGAGTTGTTGATATATTTCTAAGTACAACATGCTGGTGAATTTTGTTTGTGTGCTTTTTTTTTGTTTTGGCATAGTTGTTTTTTACCCCTCTCCATTTCTGTTTCTTCTCTCTCAGAATAACAATGTTTGCATATGTAACATCATTTTAGTTTACAAGAACTCACAGTTAAAAGACTTTGAACTTTGAAGTGTTGGAAATTTTGTAAGGCTGGAATTGGACTATATTTTATAATCTGATATTAACATGAGACAGATGGAATAAAGGATAGAAAGTTATATCTCAAAATGGTGTGTGTGTGTGTGTGTGTGTGTGTGTGTGTGTGTGTGTGTGTGAAATTGATGGGATGGGCTATGTTGGTTAGTTTTTATTGTAAACTCGGCACAACCTAGAATCAACTGGAAAAAGAACTTTACTTGAGAAATTATCTAGGTCATGTTGGTCTTGGGGGTATCTGTTAAGGGTTGTATGGGAAGGCCCAACCCCAATATGGGTGCATTATTTTATAGGCTTCCATCTGAGTTGCAAAAGAATGAATAAAAGCAGTAAGTAAGCAAGCCAAAATTTGTGTGTTTATTACCTGTATGGTTTTTTTTTTTCATTTTCAAGACAGAGTTTCTTGTTGTAGCCCTGGTTGTCCTGGAACTTGATGTAGATACTAGGCTGGCCTTGAACTCAGAGATCTGCCTGCCTCTGACTCCTGAATCCTAGGACTAAAGGTGTGTGCCACCACTGCCTGCCTATCCTTCTCAGCTCTTAATTGTATATATTACCCAAAAACTAATTTACCATGAAACATTATTACCTTGAACTTGAGACATCATCTACCTCAACTCAGAGTACCACAGCTACTGTAAGGACTCACCGACATAAGCAGGCATTTATTCTCCCTGATTGAGCCCATGCAGCCCAAGAAGGCAACTATCATGATAATGGAGCCAATGATGACAAGAACGTTGCCAAGTGTCAGGAAGGGGAGGTTACGGAAGAGAACTCCATAGGTGTTGTGGACCAGGATGTAGATCCCAAAGCCCAATATGCAACAGCCACAGATCTGAAAAGAAGAATTTCACAGCATTCTAAGGTGAATGTTGTTCTTAAATATCTCCTCAATTATATTCTCACTTTCTTGAGATCAGAATCACATCTTTTTGTTGACTCAAGACTCATGAGGTCACCTCTTTTTTTCCCCATTATCATAATAGAAAGCAAATATCATCTTCTATATATGAAGTCACATGCAAATATTTTACTACACAGTTCCAGATATCAAAGAAAGATCATCTTTATGAAGGACCTAATATCTGTACTGTACAGAAGCCTAACTTAATACCTCAGATATTCTATCTCTTGCCTGCTTACTTGTCGACACATGACCTTTTCTTTGGAGAGTATGACCATGTAGCTAAGACACCCTATTTGAAGAAAGTCTTGATAGGAAACTATAAACAACCCGAACTTATAAGAATATTCCAATAAACATGAGTACTAGTTCATCTTATATATGAAATGCAGTTGCTACTTTCAGTCCGGTGAAACTTCTTGGACATCTCTTTTTTATGTTAAATTAAAAAGTATATGGATATGTATGTCTGTAGACTTTATACTTTTATTAGTCCATATTAATTATTCAAAATATTTCATTGTATATTTCTACACATCAAGCATGTAATGCACTTTGATACTATTCACTCTTCTATTAATCTTTCTTATCTACTTTTTCTTTTGAATTTTTCTTCTTTTCACTTCTAACAGTCTTTTCAGTTAAATGTCTTATTTTCTTAGTTTCCACATATGTTGGAGACAATGCAATAGTTTTCTATGTGGAACTGACTTATTTCACTCAACATAACCTCAAGTTTCATTTACTTTTTGCATAATTTCATTCTTCTTTATGGCTAAGAAAACTCTCTTATGTATATATACCATATTTCTTTATACACTCATCTGTTGATGTTGTCTAGTGTGCAACAACAATTTAACTATTGTTAATGGTGTTATAAAAAGCATATATGTGCAACTGTCATTGGTATAGGGTGATCATGAATCTTTTGAAGATAAAAAGAGATATAAAATGGATATTTCATATGAAAGTCCAAAAAAACAAAGAATAAAAGAACAAAAATCCAGTCAACAAATGAACAGTGGAAATGAGCACCTATAAAAAATGAAGTACAAATGGCCAACAGATATATGAAAAAAGTGTTCAACATCTCTAGCTACATCAAAACTACATGGAGATTCCTTCTCATCTCATCTCATCTCATCTCATCTCATCAGAATGACTGTCATAAAGAAAACTATCAATAACAAATGATGACCAAGATGGCAGAAGAAAGACGCTTTTAACAATGTTGGTGAGAATGTGAAATAGCCTAGATATGCAGAAGTCAGCATAGAAGTACTTTAAAAAATTAGAAAAGGAACTTCCATATGAGTTCTTTGGTCAATATTCTTCCATGTGCTTGGAGATGAGAAGGGGGTTGAATTTAACACCCAAATTGTAGTCCATTTCTGACTTACAGATGCTAGCTTTTTGCAATGCTACCCTAAAGCCCCCAAAGAGAATTGTCGCCTCCATTAACTTTACTGATAACTTTTGAGTTTATAGGCTTATAGTGTGACAGAATGGCAATAAGAGAGGAAATTATTACTCATTTGCACGTAGGCGAAATGATCTGGATATTACCCAGTCATGCACAGTTCATATTTTAAACTATACTCTTTGTTTGAGAAGAAAGAGTAACAGCGTACCTAGAGTGGAGTGGTATCATTTCGGACATGCTCAAAGAAGCTACTTACCCAAAACAGCAAGTTAAAGAAAAACAGAACATATTTTAGCAGTTTCAGGCTGCTCATGCCCATGCTGGGATAGTATGCCCTAAAAAACAAAAGGAATAAGAAATGAATTAAAAAAAAAAAGATTTGGCATTGTAAGGTAGTACCACAGACTCCAAGCTGCAAATGTTTAAGGTTGAAGGATCATCACCATGAGCTTGTGTTTGAACTGTATCTATCCTCTGGATGTGTTTTCCCAAATCCCTGTTTCATACTTTGAAAATTGAATCCAGGGTTGAAAAACCATTATCTTGAATTCTGAATGTTACGCCAACTAAGTAAGCAATGTTTGGTGGTATAGAAAGCCCCATGTCCCAACAATACAACCATTCGAACAAGAAGATGAGTCACAGCGACAAAGATTAAGCCAGTGCTTTGGGTTCTATGTAACATTACTGACTAATGTCTGACTACTCAAGAAAATAGCCTTTGAGACCAAGATTGCCTGATCAATACATAGGGCAGGAGGCCATTGACTTGATCAGCCAGTTCTTTAACTGTCTTCAGATTCATTAGGTACTAAATTTGTTGTTCTTGGTGGTGGTGGTGGTGGTGGTTGGTTGGTTGATTGGTTGGTTTGTGACTGTATTTTAATTACAATGTTTTTCTCTCCCCTTTACTCCCCCACCCTCTCATATACCCTTCCTCACTCTTTTCCAAATCTATGGCCTCTTTTTAAATCATTTGTTGTTAAATTGTTTGTAAAAACTCTCTACATGAAAGTGGGAGGGGGTATACCTATGCCTCACTTGTCCTTTTATATACAATCATCTATATTTCTGTTCTGCATATGGTCATGACTAAGTATTAGACATCTTCCAGTAGATGTTGATCTTATAACAGGAAGGAAACACCAAAATATAAATAATGAAGAACGTAAAAGAAACCACAATATGAGCACGGTCTTTTAATGTGTTGGCTATTCACACCAATTCAAGCAGAAGGGAAAGCCTTCCCAGCCATGTACTCCCTTTGTAAACTTTGTAAACCCTCAAGGCAGGAAAATTACCTCCACCTGGGAGCTCGGACCAATCCCTGCCTCCAGACTTCCCTAACTGCCCTGTCATTTTCTACTGGCTATAATGTCATTCCCAGCCCTGAGGCAAGAGAGTGGCTAGACCTTACCGCACAAAAAAGCCCACCAATTCCTGAGCAGAAAAAATCTACCAATCCCTGAGCTTGTCACAGAAACTCACCAAATCCCTGAACAGGAAAAGCCATCAATCCTTGAGCTCTCCCAAGCTAAAGACTTGAAATTGCACCAAACATCACCCTGGAAATCTCCACCCTCAAAAGCTCTGCCTCCCTATACACTGCCTCTGTCTGCTCGGCTCCCTGTTGTTTCTCATTTGAGCAGAGGCAGTGACCCTCCTGAATTTTTCCTATGAATAATTTTTTAATTTTAATTTATTGCAATTTATTCAGGTTACATCCTGATTGTTATTCTCTCACTTGTATCTTCCCATTCCCACCCTCCTCCTTCTTCCACCCTATTCCCCTCCCCTAGACCTCTGACAGAAGGGGACTTTCTCCCCTACCACATGGCCACAGCTTCTCAGGTCTCATTTGGATAGCCTGATTCCCCTTCCTCTGTGTGCCCACCTGGCCTCCCCACTAAGGGGAAGTGATCAAATTGGGGACACCAAAGTTCATGTCAGAGGCAGTCCCTGCTGTCCCCACAACTGTGGAGAATAAGCTTCTCATTGGCTATATCTGAACAGGAGGTCTGAATTTACTGAATACATTGTTCTTGGTTGGTGCAGCAGATTGTGCAGGCTTCACTGGGCCCAGATCTGCCAGCCATGATGGTCTCCTTCTGGGGCTTTTGAACCCTCTGGGTCCTCCCATTCTCCCATTCTTCCATACCACTCTCAGAGCTCTACCTGGAATCCAAAAGCAAGATCCAGTGTCTGTCCCTGTCCCCTACTGGGTGGAGTTTCTCAAAGGACATCTATATTGGGCTATGTGTGTCTTTCTGGGTCTGGTTTACCTCACTCAGGATGATCATTTCTAGTTCCATCCATTTGCCTGCAAATTTCAAGATTTCCTTTTTTAATAGCTGAATAGTATTTCATTGTGTAAATGTACCATGGTTTCTTTGTCCATTCTTTGATTGAGGGACATCTAAGTTGTTTCCAGATTCTGGCTATTACCAATAAAGCTACTCTGAATATAGTTGAGCAAATATCCTTGTTGTATGGTGGTGAACTGCCAAGCAGTGGTGTGGCTGGTTCTTGTGGTAGCATTAGTCCAAATTTTCTGAGAAAGAGTCATATTTATCACCCTGAACAAAACTAAAGTCCAAGTGAATTAAAGACCTCAACGTAAAGCCAGACACACTAAATCTGTTAGAAGAAAACATGTGGAAGAGCCTGAACTCATTGGCACAGGAGACAACTTCCTGAACAGAACACCAACAACTCAGGCCCTAAGATCAGCAATTAGTAAATGGAACCTCATGAAACTGAAAAGCAAAGTAAGCCAAAGGACACTGTCAACAGAACAAAACAACAGCCTACAGACCGGGAGAATATCTTCACCAACCAAACATCTGACAAAAGGCTAATATACAAAATAGATAAAGAACTCAGGAAACTAAACACCACCAAACCAAATAACCCAATTAAAAATAGGGTACAGATCTCAACAAAGAAATATTGAATGGCCGAGAAACACTTAAAGAAATGCTCAATGCCCCTAGTCATCAGGGAAATGCGAAACAGCTCTGAGAGTCCATCTTACACCTACAAGAATCTCTAAGATCAAAACTTCAAGTGACAGCACATGCTGCTTAGGACGAGGAGGAAGGGGAACACTCCTCCACTGCTGGTGGGAGTGCAAACTTATACAACCACTTTGGAAATCAATCCCAATAAGTTCCTTATGTGAGGTTTGTTGTGTGGTGTGACTTTGTTGTGTTCCATGGCTCCTGACTGCCAGGACAGCTTTCCCTTCAGAGCTACACCACTTACAAAAAGAGGCTGTCCTTATTTTAGCAAGGACACCACTGTGTGATTGTACATGAAGTGTACAAGTGGTGTAGGCTTATATGTATGTGAGAGAACCAGAGGAGTACATCGAGCAGCCAGCTCTATCATTCTCTGATTTATGCCCTTAGACAGGACAATACGCACACGTGGAAGCTGAGGAGAGAAAGAATCAGAGGGGAAGGATGGAGAGAGAGGGGAAGAAAGAATGAGATGGAGAGAGAATTGGGAGGAAATAAAATGGAAAGGAAAGAAGAGAGAGAGTGTAAGGGAGGGAGGGAGGATTATATGTAGACAATGCCCATCTAGATAAGCCAAGGTAATCTTTCATCAAGACATGAATATGATGACACATACCGGTAATCTCAGTGCTAGGGATGCTTAGGAAAGAAGATTACAAATTTGAGTTCATCCTAGGTTAAATACTGATATATATGCAAGTGGGATGCTAAAGATAAAACTTCAATCCATGAAATAAAAATAAACTGAGATGTATTAATGGCAGTGTAGATATTATATAAGAAAATATTTGTAAAGTTTAAGATAATACATGGGATGGGCTAACAACTGAGATGTAATATGAATAAATTAATTTTAAAAAATTAAAATGCCAACTTAAATTTAAAAAATAAATAAATAAATAAAGGTAGAATGCAGAAAAAATAAATAAATGAGATGAAAAAACAATTGAGATGTAATATGAATAAATTAATAAAATATATTTTAAAAGAAAAAAAGTTTAAGATAGTAAAAAACCTTTTATTTGTTCTTTTTTCTCTTTTTTCTTTTTTTTATTAATTTATTCTTGTTACATCTCAATGGTTATCCCATCCCTTAACATGTAAAAAACCTTTTAAATGAGAGAATATAAAAGATTTAAATAAATAGAGCATTTCTAAATGATGGGACAATATTAAATATCATAATTTTTATGTAATGGGAGTTCCCAAAGGAAAAGAGAGAAAAATACTTGAAGAATTGATATGTTATTAATTCTGAACTAGATTAAAAATAATTTACTTATATTATAAAGAAGCTCAATAAAATCCAAATATAAGAAAATTATACTTAAAAAAGAAAATTATACTTTATCAAAACAAAAAAAATGAAAGCATACACCACATTCTCTCTCTCTCTCTCTCTCTCTCTCTCTCTCTCTCTCTCTCTCTCTCTCTCTCTCACACACACACACACACACACACACACACACACACACACACATCAAAATAACAAGAATTAGAAATAATTGGTAATATCTGTCAACATCAAAGGTCTCCATTCCCAAGTAAAAAGACCGAGGCTAACAGAATGGATGTGAAAACAGGATCCATCAATCTGCTGCATACAAGAAACACACTCAGCAATTAGATAGACATTATCTCTGAGTAAATGGCTGGAAAAAAGTTTCCCAAGCAAATGGACCCAAGAAGCAAGCTGTAGTAGCCATTCTGCTATCTAATAAAATAGATTTTCAACCAAAATTAATCAAAAGAGATTGGGAAGGACACTTCATACTCATCAAAGGAAAAATCCACCAAAAAATATATCTCAAGTCTGAGCATCTTTCCCCCAAAAGAAAGGGTACCCTCATTCATAAAAAGAAACATTATTATATACCATATTTACTCGTGGGAATTGCATGGTAGGAAGCAATTTTAAGAGAGCGAAAGGCTTGGGGGAATTTTTTAGTTTGTATTTGGAGTCTTCATGAGTCTGGTGTGGACACCTTAAATCTGGCTGAGTCTTCAGGGAGGCAGGGAGAGAAAGTATGCTGTAGACACCCTTGTCTCCCCCATTTTTTATTTTACAGTCATGGTGATTTCCTCAGTGCGCAGGCAGCTTTGGGTTGAGGGAGGAGAGCCACCAGCTGCCTCACTTGGTGTTTTAAACTTGAGTTCCTTTGATGTCTGAATTTATTCAACAGTTCATGGGTTTAGGAAACCCAAAATATTTTATTAAGAAACTGTTTCAAAATAAATTTGCATTGCTCATTTTTCTTGCTCCACCCCACTGGATAGGACAAAGGGTGAAGGGCTCAAAGAACCCTGACTTCTCCCTAATCTCATTGTGCAACCTGAGGGGCCCTTGTGGAGATATTTTGCTTCCTGGGTGGGAGATATGGGTGGAGATGTCTGCTCTTGCAGAAAGTGCTTTTGTATCAGGAGCCTACACACCAGGCCCTGTTTCCATCCACAAGCCACATGTACATAATTTAGACAGTGTTCTTAGGATCTGCACTTTTAAAACCTATTTTTGAAGATTAACCAAGTTTGCAAGATGATTGACCGGATCTTTGCCTAACTCCAGCAGTGCACAGGAAGTTCAAAGAGATGATACATGTAAATCTTGAGGTGGGTTATAAACAACAGGGGTCAAAAATTTAACCTCTATTTTTAAAAATATCACCAAATCTATTATAAAACAAATCAATGTGCTTAATGTTGAAAATGGGGGGGGGTGCTTTCAGATTTCTCTAGCTATAATTTTTTAATGCATACAAATTATACGTTTGGGTTTTTGTTTTTGTTTTTGTTTTTTATTCAACAGCGCTTCATACTTCACAGTGTTCTCTGGTCATCAACATTAACTCTTGGCATACTGCTGCTTTGTGGGTATTTCCCTTTGAGGCAACAGTACATGTGATAAGAGGTACAATTTGTTGGATTTTTGTTAACATATTTTTAAATTCCATTTTAATTTATTTTAATTGTTGGTACTTAAGTTGTCAAACAGTAGACATGCTTTGTTTACGATCTATTATAGGTTAGAGTTATTCTATTATATGTGGATGAAAAATAGATTTGGTATTTTACAGAAAGAAACATTAGTATTACTAAATTTTAAATTCCTCATTGAACCCAACACATTAATAGTGGGAGACTTCAACACCACACTGTCACCAATAGATAGATCATTGAGACAAAAACTAAACAGAGAAATAAAGGAACTAACAGATATCAAGAATCAAATGGACAGAGCAGATAACTACAGAACACTTCACCAAAACACAAAAGATTATACATTCTTCTCAGAACCTCATGGAATCTTCTCCAAAACTGACTCCATATTTCATCACAAAGCAAACATCAACAGTTACAAGAAAATTGAAATAATCTCTTGTATGTTATCAGACCATCATGGATTAAAGATGTATTTTAAGAAAAAAAAGCTGGAGTTCAACGACAAGAGAAACAAGAAAAACCCTACACATTCATGGGAACGGAAAAGCTTCCTACTCAATGGCCAGTGTGTCAGGAAGAAATAAAGAAATTAAATATCTTGTAGAACTCATTGAAAATGAATGGATATGGGTCACATATGGGTCACAATGAAAGCAATGCTAAAAAGAGAGGTCATAACATTAAGCACCTTCATAAAGAAAGTGGAGAATACTCATACTATCAACTTAGTATCTCACCTGAAAGCTCTAGAACAAAAAGAAGCAAGCACTCCCAAGAGGAGTAGATGGCAAGAAATAACGAAACGCAAGGGTGATACCAATAAATCAGGAACACAGAGAACAATACAAAGACTCAATAAAACCAAGAGCTGATTCTTTGAGAAAATGAACAAGATAGACAAATCTATCTTAGTAGCCAAGCTAACTAAAAGGCAGTAATCAAATTAACAAAATCAGAAATGAAAACATAACAACATAACAAGAGTCACTGTAAAAATCCAAAGAATCATTTGGTCTTACTTCAAAAACCTGTATTCCTCACATTTGCCCATGTTCCCTGGAGGGGTAGACCTGGTGGCACTCAGAGGAAGGACAGCAGGTTACCAAGAAGAGACTTGATACCCTATGAGCATATACAGGGAGAGGTAACCCCCCTCAGGAACAGTCATAAGGGAGGGGAATAAGGGGGAAATGGGAGGGAGGGAAGAATGGGAGGATACAAGGGATGGGATAACCATTGAGATGTAACAAGAATAAATTAATTTAAAAAAAGAAAAAAGAGGAAAAAAGAATTAATTTAACCAAAGAATTTAGAGAAAGTTTTGATGCTTAAAAATAAAAAAATTAAATGTCAACAACAAAAACAAAAACCTGTATTCCACAACAATTGGAAAATCTAAAAATAAAAAAAAATGGTGGTTGTGTTGACAGATTTCATTTGCCAAAGTTAAAATCAAGATCAGGTAAACAATTTAAATAGGCCTATAACACCCAAAGAAATGGAATCAGTCATCAAAAGTCTCCCAATTAAAAAAATCCATGGCTTTAGTGCGGAATTCTACCAGACTTTCAAAGAAGAGCTAATACCAATACTCCTCCAACTAGTCCACAAAATAGAAACAGAAGGATCACTGCCAAATTCATTCTATGAGGTCACAGTCACCCTGACACATAAATCACACAAAGACTCACCAAAGAAAGAGAATTTCAGACCAAATTCCCTCAGGTATAATAATGCAAAAATACTGAACAAAATCCTTGCAAACTAAATTCAATAACACATCAAATACATCATCCACCATGATCAAATAGGCTTTATCCCAGGAAAGAAGGGATAGTACAACATACAAAAATCCATCAATGAAATCCATCATATAAACAAACCAAATGAAAAAAACCACATGATCATTTTATTAGGTGCGTAAAAGCCTTTGACAAAAATCCAGCACCCTTCATGATAAAACTGTTAGAGAGATGTGGGATACAAGATCCATGCTGGACCTTAATAAAGGCAATATACGAAAGCCAATAGCCAACATCAAATTAAATAGAGAGAAACTCAAAGCAATTCCACTAAAATAAGAGACAAGATAAGGCCTCCCACTTTCTGTATATCTCTTCAATGTAGTACTTGAAATTCTATTTAGAGCAATAAAACAACCAAAAGAGATCAAGGCAATACAAATTGAAAATGAAGAAGTCCAAGTATTGCTATTTGCAGATGATAATGATAGTACATATAACTGACCCCAAAATTCTACCAGAGAAATCTTACAGCTGACAAACACCTTCAGCAAAGTGACTAGATAGAAAATTAACTTAAAAAATCAGTATCCTCCTTTATGCAAATAGTAAATGGGCTGAGAAAGGAGTTAGAGAAATAACTTCCTTCACAATAGCCACAAACAATATAAAATATCTTAGTGTAACTCTAATCAAGCAAGTGAAAGACCTGTATAAGACAAGAACTTCAAGTCTTTGAAGAAAGAAAGTGAAGAAGATATCAGAAGATGGAAAGAGCTTCCATGTTCATGGATCAGTAGCATTAACATAGTAAAATTGGCCATCTTACCAAAAGCAATCTACACATCTTAAAAAGCAATTCTCCACTTAGTACTAAAAAGCAAAAAACCAAGATAGCAAAAACAACCTTGTACAATAAAAGGACTTCTGGAGGTACCATCATCCATGATTGCAAGTTGTACTACATACAGAGCAATAGTAAGAAAAACTTCATGGTATTGGCATAAAAACAGACAGGTGCACCAATGGAATTGGATAAAAGACCCAAAAAGTAACCCGTACATCTACAGGCACTTGATTCTTATGAAGAAGTGAAAACCATACAATGGTAAGAAGAAAACATTTTTCAACGAATGATGCTGGTCTAACTGGATGTCAGCATGTAGAAGAATGCAAATAAGTTCATATTTACAACCCTGCACAAAATTAAAGTACAGATGGATCAAAACCTCATCATAAAACCAGAAATATTAAATCTAATAGAAGAAAAAGTGGGGAATAGCTTTGAACACATGGGTACAGAAGACAACGTCCTGGGCAGAACCCCAACAGCTCAAGCACTGAAAACAACAATTAATAAACATGACCTCATGAAACTGAAAAGAGTCTGTAAGGCTAAGGACACTCTCAACAGAAGAAAGTGACAACCTATAGACTGGGAAAATATTTTCACCAACCCTATATCTGAAAAAGGGCTAATATCCAAAGTATATAAAGAACTCAGGAAATTAAACACAAAATAACCCAATTAAAATGGGATACAGTGCTAAACAGAGAATTACCAAGAGATGAATTTTGAGTGGCCTAGAAGCACTTAAAGAAATGCTCAATATCCTTAGTCATCAGGGAAATGAAAATCAAAAGGACTTTGAGATTCTACCTCACACCCATCAGAATGGCTAAGATCAAAAACTCAAGTGACAGCACATGCTGGCAAGGACATGGAGAAAGGTGAACACTTCTCCATTGCTGGTGGGAGTGTAAACTTGTACAGCCACTTTTGAAACCAATCTGGCACTTTCTCTGAAAATTAGGACTAGCTCTACCTCAAGACCCAGCTATACCACTCCTGGGTATGTACCCAAAGTTGCTTCGCTGTGCAACAAGGACACTTGCTCAACTATGTTTATAGCAGTTTTATTCATAATAGCTAGAAGCTGTAAACAATCTAGATGTCCATCAACCGAAGAATGGATAACGAAACTGTGGTGCATTTACACAATAGAATACTACTCAGCTATTAAAAACAACAATATCATGAAATTTGCAGACAAATGGATGGAACTTGAAAAGATCATCCTGAATGAGGTACCCAAACCCTGAAAGACACACATGGTATGTATTCACTTATAAATGGGTTTTAGCCATATAGTACAGGATAAACACAGTACAATGCACAGACCCAAAGAAGATAAGTAACAAAGAGGATCCAAGGGATGATGCTTAAACAACACTCAGAAGGAGAAATATAATAGACAGAGGTAGTGGCTGGAGACAGGGAACACAGTAGGAGAGGAAACAGAGAGAGATATGAAGGGAAAGAGCAGACCTGGGGAGCGTAGGGGTGGGAGAAAAAAGGCCTGTAGAGAAAAGATAAACTGTTGGCAGAGGCATGTCTGTGACAAGCTGGAGACCTAAGTCATGGTTGGCTCCCAGGGGGATATGAGAGACTCCTAGTAGCAGGGGTCATAGATACTGAAGAGGACAACCTCTAACTAGAAAAGTCTCCTAGTAGAGGGAAGGGAATACCAACCCATCCACGAAAATTTCCACCCAATGTTCACCTTGCCTATGAGATAATGCTAGAATAAATACAGAGCAGATGTAGCTGAGATTGGCCAAAGGTCCAACCAATGCCCGGGCCAACCTGAGACCTACCTCATGTGAGAGAAACAACATTCTTAATGATATTCAGCTATGCTTCCAGACAGGAGTCAAGTAGAGTTGTCCTGTGAGAGGTTGCACCCAGCAGCACCTCAAAAGAGATGCTGATACTCACAGCCAAACATTGAGAGATGCACAGGGAGTCTTGTGGAAAAGTGGGGGAAAGGAGAAAAGGACCTGGAGGTGACAGGAGCCTCACAAGAAGACCAACAGAGCCAGCTAATCAGGACCCAGAGAGGTCTAACAAGTCTGAAGCACCAACCAAGGACCTTGCATGAACTGGACTAGACCCCCTACAAAGGTGTACCTGAGGGTGTAGCTCTGGATTCGTGTGGGTCCCATAGTAAGGGAGGGGGGCTCTCTCTGACGTGGACTCCTCTGCCAGCTTTTGATCACTCCCTGCTGGCAGGACTGCCTTGCCAGGCCACAGGGGAAGAGGACACACTCAGTCCTGATATGACTTGATGAGCTGGTGGCAATGCTGAAGGTGGCTCCCCCTTTTGGGGAATAAGGGAAGAGGGTGTAGGGGAAGCAGGGGACAGAAGGGAGGGGAAAGGATTGATGGGCTATGAGCAGGATATAAAGTGAATGAATAAATAAATAAATGAATAAATAAATAATAAATAAATAAAGTAAAAGATAAGTTTGTAGTAAGTAATAATAACATTGAGTCCAGGAAGGGAGAATGAAAATTCTTGTATTGGAAGTGTACTATCATTAACTTACAGCAACTGTGGTTACCTTTATTGATGCCCTCCATAAAATTCTAGCATGAATTTAGAAAAGCTTTTGAGGCCCAGGATCTGGTGGCACTTGATGAGTGCTGTGTAATAGACAGAGGAAGGTAAAATTTTTTTCAAAGTGTGGCCACTGCTCAGTTGTCAGTGATCTAGTAGATACCCTGTAGATGTCAGTTGTGTTCATTAATCCCCCTCAGGAACAGTCATAGGGGAAGGGAATAAGAGGAAAATTGGAGGGAGGGAAGAATGGGAGGATACAAGGGATGGGATAACCATTGAGATGTAAGAAGAATAAATTAATTTAAAAAATAAAAAAAAGAAATGTTTTGGGGTGGTTTGAAAGGAGAAGTGGGTGGGGATATGGTCAAATACATTATATACATCCACAGAACTCTCAATGAATAATTAGAAATAAGATTTTAGATTAATTCTTCTAGCTTGTGGATCCAACAAGGTAGGAGGAAGGTCAATACAGAAGGGGGAAAAAGTAGGATGAGGGACAAACATAGCGCATGCTGTAATCCTAGCATTTGATTGCAAATTTTACATCAAGATGAGAGGCAAGAAGACTGTTACACGTTCACATGTTCTGGATCAATCTATGGTATATAGTTAGATCCTGTTGCAAAAATAATTACAAGTGTCTATGGAGTAGGATAGCAAGTTTTAGGACATATGTCAAAGAGTTGTGTGCTCATTGTTCCTGTAGGCACAATAGCCAGATCTTCCTTCCCCATCTTATCTTCCTCCCACAGTTTGTTTGTTTGTCCAGAACCCAGCCTGAGCAGTCATCTCCTACTAACCAAAGGTTCACTCCTCCCGGGGCAGCAAGTACGCTGAAGGGAGACCCACGCTACTCCTACAGCTCCTGAGATCCAACACCCCCAGTCTCATGCCCAGCTCCATAGCTGGACTCCTGATGTGGTCACACATTTCTCTCTGAACCATCCCCAACATATCATACAAAGACCTTTTCCTCCAACTTTTCTTCCCTCAACTCATCTCAGTATCCCAGCCCCCAACACCAGCAGGCATTCCCTATAAACACACCAGCTAAGCAGGCCAAGAAAATGGGTACCACAGCAGCTTGCACTCTTATAAAATCCAGAGAGGAAATAGAAACCAAGAGTCAAAACTCCTACCCAACAAAGACAAATCTAACAATCAGCACCTAGACTTATAATCATTCAAAGCCAGATACCCACATGACAGGAATAAAACACAATTAGCAACACTCAGAGCAGTATGTCTCCACTAGAGCCCAGCTGCCCTAGCATAGCAGGACTTGGATACTATCCTTAATACTGAAGGATACTCTGCTATTCTTGCAGAGGAGAGCCCAGCTCCACGCGGAAGTGAAGTGAAACAAATGCTGAGACTCACTGTCAAACATTAGGCAGAGTGCTGAGGAGCTTTGTAGAAGAATCGGCGGGTGGGGAGACTAGAAGGACCAGGAGGAGACAAGAACGCCACAAGAAGACCAACGCACTCAAATAACCTGGGTCCAGAGGGGCTCACAGAGACTAAAGGACCATGCATAGACTGAATCTAAGCCCCCTACACATATGTAGCCAATAGGTAGCTTGGTCTTCATGTGAGTCCTCTAGCAAAGGGAGCAGGGGCTGACTCTGACATGGACTCTGTTGTCTGCTTTTAGATCAGTTCTGCCTGCCAGGGCTTCCTCGCCTGGCCTTAGTGGAAAAGGGTGTCTCAGTCCTGATGGGACTTGATGTGCTGGGGTGGGTTGGTAGCAGGGGCGTGGGACTTCCCCTTTCTGAGGAGTAAGGGAGGAGAAGGAGGAAAGTGGGGGGGGGGATGGGGGGGAGGGAGGGACCTGGAGGAGAGGAAGGAGGTGGTTACAATCAGGATGTAAAGTGAATAAATAAGCTGGAAAAAAAGAACAGAAAAAAATACAAGAGAAAGAGAGAGTAAGAAAGGAAAGAAATGCTCTTTTACCAAAAGAAATCTAGAGATTCAACACAATCCCTATCAATATCCCAACACAATTCTTACAGACCTTGAAAGGACAATTCACAACTTCATATGGGGAAAAAGCAAGTATAACTAAAACAATTTGAACAAATAAAAACTGCTGGAAGTTTCATGATTCCTGATTTCAAGTCCACCACAGTACTTGCTCACAATAGCCAGACACTGGGAACAACCTACATGTCCCTCAACAGAAGAATGGATAAAGAAAATGTGATACATTTACAAAATGAACTGTTGAAAAATGGCATCATGAAATTTACAGGCAGATGGATGAAACTAAAAAAGGATCCTGAATGAGTTAACTAAGACCCAGAAAGGTAAATATGGTGTATATTCACTTATAAAGTGGTTATTAGTCATTAAATAAATAGTAACCAAGCTACAATTCATAGACCCAGAGAGGTTAGATAAAGAGGAGGGTTGGGGGTGGTGGATGGATCTCCTTGGGAAGGGGAAGCAGAATAGATTTTACCTCAAGACTAGGTGGTGGGGACAGGATGAGGGAATCAGATTGCAGGGGTGATGGGGTGGAGGGAGAAAGTAAAGAGATCAAAGGCTGTAGTTGTGGGGTTTTAGGGGTGGTATGGAAACCTAGCACCGTGGAAACTTTCTGGAATATATGAAGGTGATCCTAAAATGAGGACTCCCAGTAATAAGAGATATAAAGTCTCAGCTGACCATCTCTTGTTGCCAGGCAATGCTTCCAGTGGTGGGACTTGGTGACAAATGCAGTGAAAGATTTGTACAATGAAGACTTTTTAAAAAGCATTTCTGTACTTGAAAAATATATGAGAAATGGAAAGGTATACCATGTCCATGGATCTATTTTAACAATATTGTTAAAATGTCAGTTCTTCACATATATTATATATAAATTTCTTACAATTTTAATCCATAGCCTCAAGACAGATTTTATATGTAGAAAATAAATAAATTCTAAAGTTCCTTTAGGAATTCAAAGCACTTAAAATAATAAGATGAATTTTATAAAGAATAATGTTAGAGGCCAAATATTACCTAATTACCTTGTTTATATAAATCTACAACATTAAAAGTCATCTAGTCTTAATGCTAATCAAAATAATGAAACTAAATAGAATTAATATATTTGTGGCAAACTGATGTAAAGCCAATATGTAAAGTCAATACAGTAGAGAATGAAGAATATTCTTTCAACAAACCACACTGGAAAACTGAATATCAGTATTTTTTATTTGACTGTAAATTTCTTATTATATGAAAAATATTTGTAAATTGATACTATATCTGGATGTGAAATATAAAACTCCTGAAAACAATGTAAGAGATATTTGCCAATGTCAAACAGTTCTCAGATAAAACACAGAAAACACAGCCCAAAGAATTGATAAGTTGTACCTCTTCTGAAGACACTGTTAGGAGAAAGAAAAGACATATGGAGAGAGAACATTTACAAATCACATATGAGGTAAAATTTTGTCCAAGTTAAGGACTCCTATAGTTCCTACTATTCAAGAGGTAGGAAGCTGAGGCAAAATATCTCTTCACTCCAGGAGTTCAGCGTTAGTCTAGAGCAGTGGTTTTCAACCTTCTTAATGCTAGGACCCTTTAATACAGTTCCTTGTGTTGTGGTAACACAACAATAAAATTACTTCTGTTTTTACTTCATAACTGCAATTTGATACTGTTATGAATCATACATTAAATATCTATGTTTTCCAATGGTCTTAGGCAATCCCTGTAAAGGGTTGTTCAACTCCCCAAAGGGGTCACAACCCCCATGTTGAGAATCACTGAACTAGATGGTACAGTGAAACTTTATATTATAAAAAGAAAGTAAATGTTTTTACACATAGTATATAAAATATTTTTAAGACTCAACAGTAAAAAATAAATAAATAACCCAATCTAAAAATATGTGAATGGCAAATGGGAGCAATTACTTATTTCTCTTGTCAATGGCGAAATGAAAACTAAAATGATAATATTATACTATATACCACATAATAAGGTTAATACATTTTTTAAAGTAAGCACACCAAGTCTTGGTGATAATATAAAACTGTAATTCTTATACACTATTAATGAGGATGTACAATGATATGTTCCTATTGAAAAACATATTGATGGTTATGAAAAATGTTAAAGATTTATTATCCAGCAATTCATTCTGCTTCTAGGCATTTTCTTAAGAAAAATTAAAATATAGTCTCATACAAAGAATTATACAAGAATGTTCAGAGCAGCTTGGTTTGTAGTTATCCCAAATGGTAAACAAATGCCCTTTGACATATTAATGTACAAATGAAATATACTTTAACTAGACACTGGAATATTTCTCAGCAATAAAGTAGAGTGCACTATTTATGATATGCTACAGAATTTGAATAAAGGATGCATAGTAGAGGGTTATTGAAAGGATTAAATAACACTAAAGATTTTCTCAAAAATATGGAAACATCTAGTGTAGATATGTATATAGAGAGAATTAGAAGGGAGTTGGGTATCCTATAACAGGACAACAACATCCTACTAAATACCAGAGGCTAACGAAAAACAAAGTACCTTATATGAGTTTACTTCTTTGGGGGTTGTTGGACACTGAGGTCAAATAGACACTTAAATAATATCGTATATTGCTTTTGTTCTTAGTTGCACCCAGAACTTGGTAGTAAGATCTTATTGCTGAAGACACTGCATACTTGAGTCACATAACACAAAGAAATCAAGTTATGAATCTTAAAATGTCATCTCTACTGGTTAAATTTCATAAAGCTGGAAGGTTCTATGCAAGCTCCTAGAAGAGAAAAGCAGTCATTAATCAAACACAGTTATGAACCTTGTGGACTAAAGAATGATTGCCTCAAGAAGGTATGTCTATGATGCAATAGTGACATGAGCATCATGTGGGTAAACAACCACTTTCTCATTGGATTTAAGTCACGTCCACAAGATGAAACCCATACCTGGCACCATAACCAAGCTAAGAACCTATGCCTATACAATTCAGAGACCATCAGGAGAAATCTACTACTATTCTCATGAGTTACCATCAGTGCATCTCTCAAACTGCATCTGAGAAGTTTCTGTATGCAGTATACAGTCATTAATACAGTAACCCACAACTGGCTAAGGTAAAAAGAATAAGAAATTGAAGAATTCTCAGCCCTAAAGAAAGAACTGTCTCCCTATCAGGAGTCATGGATCAACTCAGAAGAGAGGGGCATAAAGAAGTGAGAGCCTGAGGTGGTGGATGAAAACATTTTCTAGACACGGAAGATCTACTGAAAATAAGTCCACAGAGTTTTTGACAGCATTACAAACCAAAACCCATGCAAGCCTAATCCAGACTAAATCTCAACAGGGGGAGGTGAGCTGGGCAAACTATCCTACTCCAAGCAGTGGAATTATTGACAAGTTTTAGCTACTCTAAGTGACAGTTTACTCTAAGAGTGTAGGCCCTGATAAGTCAACCACTTTCCAATGAATGGCCACATGTCTAAGAATATTTGGACAACACCAGTTGGAAAGTTGGATGGATTGGAAATTGGAGTGAATCCAGGAAAAAATGGGAGCTGTAGTGAATATAGTAAAAATATCATGTATGAAACTTTCAAAGAACTTATTAAAATGTAAAAGAATAGGTATGGTAAGTAACAAAAGATACATATAAAAGTACATACTACATGATTCAGGTATTTAACATTTCAGAAAATGGAAAAAAGTAGAAATAGAAATTGGACCAGAAGTTATATAAGATAAGTATGACATGAGGTAAAAAGTTGAGTATAGTGACAGATGTATGAAAGGGATTACAAAAAACAGGAATTTTTAAGACTGTGGCCTATGTTATTTCTTGGCTGAGGCAATGTATTTACACAAGTGTGTATGTTGGCATAAGGTTATTGTGTAATTCAAATGCTGATTTCTGTATTCCCCATATCTGGTTTTAAGCCTTGTTCTGAGAATCTCCTGTCTCAGTGTTTTATAAATTTTTGCTTCCCAATTGTCCCCTTCTATGCCATAAAGCAGCTTACAGCCAATCACTTAGCAGGAGAAAGAGTAGGTCTGGACTTCCTGCCAAATAGGGAAAGAGGAGTTAGAAGAGGAAAGAGATTATCAGGAGACTCAGGCAGAGGCAGAGGTGCAGAGAGATGAAGAAGATTCAGCTGGAGCAAAGAAAGAACTAAAAAGCAAGTAACTTGGGGATTTTGGCAAAGGTGGTGTCAGGATAACATAAAGACTTAAGAACAGTCTTAAACTACTCAAGATTGTCCTGCAAAGCCTTAAAAAAACAAATATTAAAGAGTCTCAATTATTTGTGTGATAGCCAAGTTAAGAAAGAAATGAAGAGAAGCATAGTTTTATAAAAATAACAGTAACATATGTATATGTAAAAAGGCCCATCCTGATTTGTTACTGTCCATGACTCCAAACTCATAACACATCTACCTACTTATATACGTTTAGCAATCAGCCTTGAATACTTGTTCTTAAATCTCCTTCCTTCACCTTTTGCTCATCTGGTTCTATAATAAAATATGTCCTTTTCTGTCCGTCTCAACACATATTCTTATTAGTTACTAACCATTCTTTCACTCAGCTTATATCATTTTCCCACAAAATCTTCCATGATGATTTCTTATTTTTTTTTTATACCTAATCCTCACTCCTGTAAAGAATACCTGCTCTCTGTGAATCTCTTTCCTTTGAAAGAGATTCAAATCCCTCTGTTATAAGCATCTCTTTCTTCACTAGGATGTAAACTTTTGAGAATAGGCATACCTAATTAATATTTGACTCACTGAAACATAGCACAAAAAACATTAAAAATTAATAAGACTGTTAAAACAAGTAATTTAACATCATTAATTAGCTCCAAATATTCTAATATTTGGGCTGAACAAAATACTACAAAGTCCAGGGCTTTGGTGTTGGTGTTGTTGTTAAATGATGTTTTAAGCATAAGAAAAAGTTCTTCATCAACCAACAAGATAATCAAATGATCTGCCTCCAAGAGCCACATAAGCCCCAGCATCCGTGAGTCCTGTCACAGCATTTTCAGACTCATATAAACCTGTTTTCCACAGAGCATCAAAGACTCAGGTCCCCACAAACCTGCAAGCATAACCTCTGAGTCTTTGCTTCACAGTAAACAAAAATATATCTGCTTCCTGCCTTTCTGATTTTTTATTTGCTCAGACTCATGTCAGAGTGCATGATAAAATCTGTCCAGTTGGTGAATATGACCACTACTTTTACAAGATCTACAATGGTCCTGTTTTCATATAATCACAGACAAAATTTTCCTATCCTTTCCTCAACATTACTGGCCAGTTTCTGAACCTCCCACCCTTCTATCTAACATTCAGAGGAACTGACACCTCCCTAACAGTTAAAATCTGCCACTTCCGGCCCATGACTCACAGCATTTTCAGAGGGTTCTTTTTTATGAAGAAAGCTCCTGATGTCAATTTCCAGTAAACCTCCAAAACAAAACCACAATGATCTGGGTCCACATCTCAGGACCCAGTGTGGAAGGCAGAACTGAACACCATTTAATTACTCCAAGCAAGGAACTTGGGCTAGTAAACTATGGTAGGTTTGAGCTCTCCCTCCCTTTCTCTTCTCTCCTCTCCTCTCCTCTCCTCTCCTCTCCTCTCCTCTCCTCTCCTCTCCTCTCCTCTTCTCTTCTCTCTCTCTCTCTCTCTCTCTCTCTCTCTCTCTCTCTCTCTCTCTCTCTCTGTAATTAAAGCACCATATACTCTTAACTTCAATGAAATCAAGTTTACAGGTGTCTGGTTAGACAGAAACTTCAAAACACCTTACCAGTCCTAGAGCTCTGTCTTTACCTAATTCAGTATTAGATGCCAATCTGTAACTACAGCAAGGAGCTTTGCTTTTACATACACCATTTATGAGATATTAGCAAGTTCTTCCCAAACAAAACCAAAAACAAGGCAGTAAGGAATGCAGGAATGCCATGATCAGACATTTTGAAAGCAAATTACTTAATTTTAGGTGCCACGGATGCATCCAAAGGAGGGAGCCAACCAACAGTCCTGCACAGATGTAACACCTAGGAACCACAACAAAGACCAGCATAGCAAACAAGCCTAAGACTGCAATAAAAGTATGCATAACTTGGGGTAACTAACAGGTCTCAAGTGGTATGCAGGACCTACTCGAGAAGAGGTAAATATCAGAAACCAAGCCCTAGGCTAGTGAATTTGTGAACCATGGAGGACCACAAAAAAACCTGCCAGTTTGCTAAACAAGCAAAATCCCTAATTACGTGCTTAACATTTATCCTTATGCCCACAAATAAGTATAGTCTTCACCCCTACATCAAGGAAACTTCTGTTTGCAGTAGACAAAAAATGTTATGAAAGGCCACAATCTATCAAAATGAGGAGTTTTGGAATCCAGTCCCAATGAATACATCTACGAAACAACTCACCAACATGAATACTTAAACATGTGGGAGAGCAACAATAGACACCCTAACGTGTCCTGGGATAAAGCCCGCACGGCTGCAACCCTAAGCCTAGAACTACAGGCAACTAGAGAATGATGACAGCAGGAGAAACCATCCTCCCCAGAGAAGAGCACACCAACTGATTATCCAATACCAAACGGTCAATCAGAAAAGCATACATGTCTGTAACATTATACAAACCTAGTAGGCTGTGTTTATGATAGTGTGTGTGCATGTACAGGTGTGTGTGTGTGTGTGTGTGTGTGTGTGTGTGTGTGTGTGTGTATGCGTGTGTAAGAGAGGAAGGGAGGGATGGAAGGAGGGAGGGAGGGAGAGAGAAAGAGAAATTAATGGCAAAAGAGTCCGTGAACTTGAAAAATAACTTTGAGGGATATATGGGAGGGCTTGGGGAAAGGAAATAGAAGAGGGAAATTATGTAATTATATTATCATTTTAAGGGGGGAGGAAATAATTTTTAAAAACAAAAATGAAAGTGAAGGTCTTTTATGACCACTGTTTAATAAGCTTGTAAGTTAATGTTCATTGTGAGTCTGTAAGCAAAAAGTATACTTAGAAAACTACAGGATTTATTATACTAAAAACTCCTTATTCATTATACTTGTTTCTGTGCGTTGAGGCCTATTTAGTCTGAGATTATGAACAGGCCAGCACATATCAACTCAAGACAGGTGGACCTTGGTAGGAGAGCATATCTCTTGTTGATATGATCTACAGATACTTTAAGACTTGTGCCTGCCTGTGAACCTGATATCAGCTTCAGCAAAGCACAGAACTTCGACGGACTTGCTGCTCTCTCTGCAAGTAGGATGAAGCTGAGTCAGATTGCAAGGAGTAACTGACCTACAGTTGCTTCCAGGTGTGGAAAGACCAGGTGTGACCAGTGTAACTTGGTGAAGATGACTCACTGAGTTCCTAGAGTACAGATCGCATTTTGATAAACAGAAGCTTCAGAGCCAGGTTTGCTTTAAGTTCCAGCACTGCCACGTAAGTACACCCTTGGACAACTTCCTTAACCTGTCAAGCTTACAGGTTCCTCATCTTTAACCAGGGCTAATACTATTGCCCTCACAGGTTTTTCTAGGATAGAATTTCCTGAATGGCTCAGGGCCGGAGGTTCAGTGAGCGCCAAGCGAAGAAGAGCCAAGACAATTCCTGAGAGTAGCCCTGAGCTTCTGCGAGGGTCTCAAGAGCGAAATGTACCGTTGCCAGAAAGGCTGAGTAATCCTTTTCCTCAGTTTGTGCCTTGGAACTATTTCTTTAAAAGTTTTGTTTGCCCTTTGTAACAAAAAGTTCATGAACGTAAAAATTAAAAAGAAAAAGAAATGAATTAAGTGAGGAAAGATAACTCCAAATAATGGTTAGGGCCTGTTGCCTCCCACTTGGGAGCTCAGCAAGATGTTACCAGCTGCTGGCATGGGGTAGACATCTTTATAATAAGATTATTGTTTAAATCAGGGGCAGTTATCGAGCACCCTCCTGTCCACACCATATCCTTTTTATTAGTCTAAAAACCAGGAAGAACTTTGCAGTAAATGGTACAAGTGGGAATGGACAAGCAGCAGAGAGGATTTGCCAGAGATTAATGGCCTACATTGTGAGCTCTTACCTATTAGTTGTAGAAGTACGTATTTTTCTTTTTCTCAAAATCTTTCCTCCCAAGTAACCATCCTCCCTCTTGCCCAGCAGCAGTAAGCCCGGAGGCCAGATCTGGACAGCTGTCTGGTTTCTATAGATTCTTTTTTTTTAAGATTTATTTATTATGTGTACAGTGCACATCAGATCACATTACAGATGATTGTGAGCCACCATGCAGTTGCTGGGAATTGAACTCAGGGCCCCTGGAGAAGCAGTCAGTGCTTCTAACCACTGAGCCATCTCTCCAGCCCCTCTATAGATTCTTTTGATTCATCATCCTGAGACTATCCTAAGGGTAGGTGCCTAGTCCTCAGAGCAACCTGCACAGAAGTGATATTTGGGGTAAAAAGAGGTGGTGTGGGCTAATTTTAAACACTAGGCAAGCCACTATAACTGAACCAACGTACTAATTGCTGGATGGAACTGAAGGAAAGAGAATGGCTGTAACATCACAAAAAAGTTCTACACTTCCTCCTGATCAAGTGAAACACACAGATTAAAGACAACAATGCTTGCCTTTATGCCACATTCTATCAAAATTGTTGCATCTAAGTGTCAGGCACAGCTCTGCCCTAAGACAGACCCAGACTCTTCTGTTCAGCAAACTTGTCTTCTACTTTCAGTTGCCTACTAGGAGAAAGGGCTTGGTGTTTCCTGTGGTCATGTGACTAGTCTCTCTTGCTTAATTTTATTTCTTCCATGTCTGTGGCAGGGAGTAGGGGAGTAATGCCTCCTTGAGTACATATGCAGGGTCTTATAACTGGAAATGTTACTATCTCCAGTCTCTATAATAAGTTCAGAGCAGAGTCCTCTCTCAGAGAGTCTTTGGAAAACTCCAAACCTCATGTGTTTTGTGTGCATTATCTCTACATTATAGAAAAGAGCACATTATATTGTGTGTTCTCTGTGTCCCTATAGCTGTCCTTCATTTTAGTCTCTTTGGGATGGATAATCATATGACTTATATTTGTGTTTTCAGCACTTGAGCACAGTGCCGCTGGGACATAGAGTAGGAGTGAATGAGGAAGCAAAGCAAAAGTAGTCGGAGCGCTTCTTGGCAGTCAGAGAGCATTAGAAGGTAAGAAACAACAGAATGTTTTCTTTACATCCTTCTCTCTTGTTAACAGACAAAACTGAAATCCCTTGAGTGGTAGTAATTTAGCTGTGTTGGCCTGGGCTTGGAATCACATCCTGTGGGCCTAAGGGTAAGAAAACATTGTATCTAAAAGCAAAATGGTGTTCACTGGCCCACACAGGAAACTACGCATCAGTTCAGCATCTGCTCTTTATCAACCAGTTTCAAAACAGTGAAGATTCCGTTCAAGATTGAGAAAGCAAAACTTTGCTCACCTAGCAGATAAGATTCTTCTTTGGCTCAGTCTTGTAATACGCATGACTGCCCAGAAGAGTTTCTCAAGGACAGAACTATTACTGGAAAAATTCTTCCTCCTCCTGCCTTCCTCCTTATGAACAGTACCTACCAAAGCACTGTCAGACTTTAAGGGGTGCCTAACCCCTGGTTTTTAACTTAGTTCACTAAAAACTGGTCATTATTTATAAATATAAGGTTTAGTAGCCTCCGAGGGACACTTCAGTTAAGCTACGGCTATCTCCCCTGAACTCTAAGTGAATAAATGTGGCCACAGGGGACTTGGCTCTCTCTCATTTAGATCATAATCAAATGAGCTTCTCACAGTTCTTGGACCAATAAAAACATGATACAGACATTTTGAATTGATAAGGAACAACCATGTTAGTCTCAGAAAGCCAGGACCAAAGCTTAACTATCAATTTGTTGAATACTTGCAGCCTGAAGTTAGTGATAGTAGATTATTTGGAAACTATCACCGCGTGCTTAGGTGAATTTCCACCTAGCTACACATTTTATATAAGATTTGTCACTGTTCATGTTTGATCTAGCATAGATTATTTAATGCAAAGAAGGGAACCCTTCAGATAGTGTTTGTTTTGCTCTTTGAAAGCCCCCAAACTAAGCACTCTTAGGAGGTATCTAAAGTACGGTTACTGAAATCATAAAGTACAGTTACAGTGCACATATTGTGTTGCAGTTTTGGTTTTTTGTTTTGTTTTGTTTTGTTTCTCCCCTCTTATACCAACGCATAATGTTCAGAGCACTCACTTTCCTTTTAAAATGTTTTCCGATGAAGACAATACGTCTCCGGCTGCTGTTCTAACTCAGTCTGGCTATGATTTTTCCTCCCCCACTTTAAAATCAAACCTTAAGCTTTATAAAGAACAAATAAAATAGTCAATCTCCCCAATTTCAACTCATCTCACACAGAAAACTTCAAGCATTAGAAACCGCCATATACAGTAAACAATTTAAGTGCTATGGTAATGTATGCTCATGGACTCTCAGATCCAAAGAGATATCAGCTAACAAAACGCTAATTAAAGTATTGCTAGCCTGATTGCCTGGAGGAACTACTGATCTAAATATTTGTAAAAAGCAGACATTTTAAAGTTCCTTGAGAGATAATAGAGACTTCTAAATTACTTTGCCCTTCATTAGCTGGTTCAGAGCTGTTGTCTTACCTTTTGTAGACAGTGTCTCTCAGTGAATACTTCAGGTAGAATTTGTTGAGTACCTTTAAGGTGGCCAGGACAGGTTGGTAACGGCAGAAGTCTGTGTCTATTTGTGTAAAAGGAGAAG
Source organism: Acomys minous (assembly GCF_964271855.1). Classification (NCBI taxonomy): domain Eukaryota; kingdom Metazoa; phylum Chordata; class Mammalia; order Rodentia; family Muridae; genus Acomys; species Acomys minous. The sequence continues at coordinate 63,839,186 of NC_140496.1, forward strand.
TGAAGAGAGAAAAAACACGATCATGCTGTGACGACAGGAAACCCAAGCAAGAACAGTGAGGAAGTGAGACTGAGTGTTCTCTCTTAAGCTCAGATATTCAACTGTTCCCCAGCGGGTTTTTACAGGCTTCCACCCACACCCCACTCTAAGCTGTTTGGGGAACGAAAGAGGACCTGACACACAAATCTGAGTCCTGGTGAACTTTACAGTGATTTGGATGACAGTTCCTGACTAGAGAACGGAGCTTCTCAACAGAAATGACACCTAGGAATTTCCTGTGGATCTGTTGCTGTGTACCTGCCCCCATCACCTGACTACAAACTATACTATTAAGCCATATTGACAAAGACAGCATGGTACTGGAACTAAAAAATACTTGTAGACCAATGGAACATAATAGTGGGCACAGAAATAAACTTGTACAAGTATAGATACCTACTTTTGGACAAAGATATATAAATAAATACACTAGGAAAATACATTGTGTTGAATAAAAGGTGCTGGCAAAATTAAATGCATACTACCAGAAGAATTAAGTTATCTCTGTATGTTTTATGCTGCACAAAAATAAATTTAAAGTAGATCAAAGACCTTAATTTGAAGCCTAAAATGTTGAAAGTACTATTGAAGACACTTCAAAATATCAGGATAAGCAAAATCTTTTGGAATCTCTTTTTTAAAATATAGTTTGTTAATTTATTCATATTACATCTCAATTGTTATCCCATCGCTTATATCCTCCCATTCCTCCCTCTCTCCCATTTTTCCATTACTCCCTTCTCCTATGACTGTGACTGAGGGGGACCTCTTCCCCCTGTATATGCTCATAGGGCATCAGGTCTCTTCTTGGTAGCCTGCTATCCTTCCTCTGAGTGCCACCAGGTCTCCCTACCCAGGGGACGTGGTCAAATATGGGGCACCAGAGTTCGTGTGAAAGTTAGACCCCACTCTCCACTCAACTGTGAAGAATGTCCTGTCCATTGGGTAGATCTGGGTAGGGGTTCGAAGTTTACTGCATGTATTGTCTTGGCTGGTGCCATAGTTTGAGCAGGACCCCTGGGCCCGTCATAATGATCTACTTGTAGGTTTCTAGGACAGTCTGGGTCCTTCTATTTCCCCATTCTCTCTTGATTCTCTCACCTAGAGTCCCAATAGGAAGTCTTCCCCTCTGTCCCACTTTCCTGGTAAGCGAAGATTTTCTTGGGACATGCCCCTTGGGCTAGTGTCCAGATATAAGTGAGTATATACCATTTGACTCTTTCTGCTTCTGGGTAAACTCACTCATTATGAGCATTTCTAGTTCAATCCATTTGTCCACAAATTTCTGGAATTCCTTGTTTTTAATAGCTGAGTAGTATTCCATAGTGTAAATGTACCACAATTTCTTTATCCATTCTTCTACTGAGGGACACTTAGGCTGTTTCCAGGTTCTGGCTATTATGAATAAGGCCGCTATGAACATAGTTGAGCAAATCTTCTTGTGTGCTGGAGCATCTTCTGGGTATCTTCCAAGGAGTGGAATAGCTGTGTTTTTAGGAAGCCCTATTCCCAGTTTTCTGAGAAAGTGCCAGGTACATTTCCAAAGTGGTTGTACAAGTTTGCATTCCCACCAGCAATGAAAGAGTGCTCCTTTTTCTCCACATCCACGCCAGCATGTGGTGTCACTTGAATTTTTCATCTTAGTCATTCTGATAGGTGTAAGATGGAATCTCAGAGTTGTTTTGATTTGCATTTCCCTGATGACTAAGGAGGTTGAGCATTTCTTTAAGTGTTTCTCAGCCATTCGATATTCCTCTGTTGAGAATTCTCTGTTTAGTTCTGAGCCCCAATTTCTGAATTGTGTTATTAGGTTTGGTGGTGTTTAATTTCTTGAGTTCTTTATATATTTTGGATATTAGACCTTTCAATAGCATAGGAAATACTCACAGGAATTTTAAAAATGGGATTATAGAAAATAAAAATGTTTCTACACAGCAAAGAGCATACCAGAAAGTGAACAGATAGCCTACAGAATGGGAGACCACCATTGCCAGCTATGTGTCAGACAGAAATATGAAGGACTGCACAAATTAAGGACAATCAAAGGAAACACCCATAAAACTGCTTGGTGATAAATAGACCAGTGAACCTAACAGATAATCTTCCAAAGAAGAAATACAGGAGTCAGATGTTGAGCTATTATATATATTTAAGTGTTCAACATCCTTAGCCAGTAGGGAAATGCAAATTAAAACTACTTTGAAATTCTGGTCCCTTGGCTTTTACAGGTTTCAATCCCCCTTTCCATGTGTTTTGTCCCTTAGGTCTGGGAGATCCATCTCTTGAAGATGGGCACCCCCATAGTTAGGTTATCTCTCCATTTTGATCAGTTGTGGCTTTCTATAATACTCTCTGCTGCAAAGAAAAGTTTCTTTGGTGAGGGTTGAGACCTACACACACCTATGGATATGAGGATAAATATTTAGAATACAATAGAAATTCCATTGTGCTGATAAAGTGGAAGTGGTAGCTTCTCCTCTAGCGTCCATGACTTCACTCGCCCTTGGTAGCTGGCTAGCTTTCCAGGACTACACGCAATTGAGCAGACATTAAGTCCAATTGGATAGCTGCTACTTACCACCAAGACACAATTGTCACTATTGTGCTTTTAGGAATATCTTGTCTTGATGGCCATTCTTTTGGTTCATGTGCAGCCCAACTGTATAGGACTCTTGGCTGTGTCTCTCCATTGGCAGATTGTATAGCATCTTCTGAAACTATGAAAGCTAGTCTTCAAAGGGGAGGCTTTCGGTCAAACCCATTTCAAATCTACCAAGTCCTTGGTCTGAAGGACATCACCTATTCATTAATAGGATCTTAACTTGAACTTTGGTGAGACAACTGTTCTGTGTAGTTTTATGTCAACTTGACAGAAGCTAGAGTGATTTGGGAAAAGGAAATATCAGCTGCAAAAAAAGTCTGCACAAAATTGGCCCCATGGGCAAGCCTATGGTGCATTTTTTGATTGATGAGTGATATGGGTGGGCCCAGATCACTGTAGGTGGTGCCACTCCTGGTATGGTGGTCCTGGGTACTATAAAAAAGCAAGATATGTGATCAAACTGGTAAGTAGTGTGCAACCATGGCCTCTGTATCAGTTCCTGACTCCAAATTTATCCCCTGCTTGAAAGTTCCTGCCCTGATTTCCCTAAGCAATGGAGTGTGACTAAGAGTTATAAATAATTGCTTTCCTCCTTGAGTTCCCTTCGGTAATGGCATTTTTATCACAGTAGACAGAAATTGGTACCAGGTCATGGGTCATGGGGTATTCATGTAACAGACTTGACCATGTATTTTGGGGACGATTGCATGGCATTTGAACTTTGATATGGAAATTCCATTTAGTGTTCAGTGCTCAGTTGACCATTCTCTCAGAGCTTGGAAGATGAAACTATTGAGAGTGATGCAGAAGACAAAGGGAAGATCTGAGAGTCCCTTAAAGATTCCATTTGGACTATTTAATATTTTGATTTAAGAATCCATGGTGTCTGGCCATTTGGAGCTAAAGAATTGGCAGTATTTAATGAAAGACCAGTGTCAGTGAAGTAAAACCTTTGCTTTATTGGGATAATTGATGTTCATTAGCTAGCTGGAGGTGATATATTAGCGTCAAGATTGTAAATGTAGGACTACTTCCTCAGGGTCAGCACACAAAACTGTGGTCCAGAGGGGGACAAGACTGAATCAAATTCTGTTAGCTGGACCTTATAATGCAGTAAAAATCACCCAAGTGACAATGTTTTTGGAGGCATGAAGGGGTTGATGGACAGCAGATGAGGCTTGACGCTGTGTGGTAGAACAGGAATCCCTGAAGTGAGGACTAGAATGGCCATTGGTGGTGGTTCAACCTCACTTACAACAGAAGTCTGAGAATTGAAGGGGTTATGCATGAAGGCTTGGCATCATGTGGCATGGTCAATATTCCTCAAGAGAGCCCTTGAGAGGCTACTGGGTGAAAGCACAACCAAGTTACAGCAGGAGAGCCCAGTACCATGGGATCACCATCAAGGACATCAACAAACATGGAGTGGAGCCTTTCTGGGCCTAGGAGACAAGTTGTATGTGATGTAGAGGGTGAAGTGAGAGGTGTCCCAGGCCCTTTGGAATGCAGAGGATCATAAGTAGGTCCCCAGTATCAAGTACTGAACTCTTCACAATTTTGAATTTTGGCTTTGAATTGATTTGATTGTGACTGTGCCCTGATTCTTCCTTCTTGGAGTAAAAAAAAAAAAGTATTTAACTTTCTTGTGTAATTTTACAAGAACCCATAGTTGAAACATTTGGGGATTTTAGGAGACTATGCATATTTTAGAGGTTTGGGATATTTTAAAGAGAATTTCAATATTTTAAAGTATTTGAAGTTTTAACAACTGTGGGATTTTTTTAAAGTTTGAATGTGTAATGTTTTCATAGTAATATTAACATGACATCTTAGGCATAAAAGAAAAGGAAAGGTTAGAGTTTGGTTGTGATGTGTTTGAGTGTCAAGTATATGAGGAGCCAATAGTGCTGGCCAATTTTATGTCAACTTGACTCAAGCCAGGGTAATTTGGGAAGAGTGAATGTCAAATAAAAAAATGCATTAAATAGATTGGCCTATAAGAAAGGCTGTGGTACATTTAATTAGCTGATGATTGACATGGGTATAGCACACTGTGGGAGGTGTAATGTCTGAGATGGTGGTTCCAGGTACTATGAGGAAACAGGCTGAAAAATTCATGAGGAGCAAGCCAGTAAGCAGTACTGTGCCATGGCCTCTGTATCCATTTTCATTTCCAGGTTCCTGCCCTTCTTGAGTTCCTGCCCTGACTTCCCTTAGCAATCAAGTAAGAGCTCAGACGTATAAGATTAAATCAACCCTTTTCTCCAAAGTTGATTTTGTTTTATTTATTGTAGTAATAGAAACCCTAAGAAAGAAATCAAATAGTCTATACTGTTTTGGGCATCTCTTGATTTCCCCTGACTAGCAACTCAAAGAGAGGGTTTTCATACGTGTTGTCAGGAGTTTTGTTAGATAGGTTACGGATCTTATGTGGGAATGTTATCACTCCAAGTGACATAAGTTCACTGAAACTATATGCATACATTTATATGTATCATATAATTTTAGGTAAATAAAATTAATATGATTCCTACAACTTTTTCAAATATACTTAATATTATTTTCCCTCCTCCTCCTCCCCTCTCTTTATATATTGATCTCCCTTACCACTCTCCACCTCCACTCCCCTGATTTTTTCATTTCCTTCTTCATGTCTCTTGTATTCTGCTATTCCCCTTATGGTGCCCCTAGAAGTGGCTGGGAAGCCACTCCCATAATATCTCAACAATGTGACTGCCTAAACAAGATATGAAAAATGACAACACCAACAGACATGCTAACATGGAGGCAGAAAATCTCATTGGTTCCCATTCCTAGGCAAAGAATTACCACAAATCTGCTTATGACTGCTGAGGTAGAAAGAATTAGTCTCTCCCAGATAGGAGTTCCTTAAACAGTCATCCAATGCCAAGTGGCCATATGTATACATGATCACACACACACACACACACACACACACACACACACACACACACACACACACACATACACACACACACACATATATATATGTATGTATATATACACATAATCCTATTATCACATATATAGATATATATCCTACCCCAGAAATTCTTGTACATACATAATTATCATTTCTCCCTAACACTAGTAAATAAATGGTGAGCCTAAATGTCCATCAACTGAAGAATGGATAATGAAAATGTAGTACATGGAGATAATAGAATTTTATTCAGCTATAAAGAAAACTGCAAATATAAGGAAAACAGGTAGAATTGGAAAATAAATTAAGTTAGAGTATTTTAATGGTAGTGAGTATGAGAAGATGTCTTGAAACTAGAAAAAGCCCTAAGAGAGGAGGGGGGAACATAAAGGGAGTGAGATAGACAAAACAATAGAATACACGTGGCATGAAAGTATAAAGAGGAATATTAGGAGTGGGATGGTACAGGCAGGAACAAGAGAGAGAAATGGGGTAGAGCAATACTGCTCAACTTTCTTAATGCTGTGACCTTTAATACAGTTCCTCATGTTGTTGGTGACCCTAAACCATAAAATTCTTTTCACTGCTACTTCAGAACTATAATTTTCTATGATTATAAATTGTAATGTAAATATCTGTGTTTTCTGATGGTCTTAGGTGAAATTTGACCCCCAAAGGGGCCTCGACCCACAGGTTGAGAACATCTGGAAAAGGGTCAACCTAAACTAAGTATTATGAAACTTCCATACAGAAACTCCATCTGTTAACTTCAAATGTTTTTAAACAACCATGTGGCACATTATACGTGAACTTACTAGTTTTGTTTTAGTGCTATTTGACCATCAATTTCTACCATCCATTTAGGGGAAGAGAACAAAACTACAAAAAGAACAACACAATTTCAGGATACTCTATGTTCTTGAACAACTCAGAATAGTACTAAAATACAAAACACACTTAAAATAAAAGGGGGATTTTACAGATATTAAGACTCATGATTTTGTCTTGTTGATGCATAATACATTAATCAACTCTCATGTGTAAAAAAAAAGTGCCAAACTGTGTGCCAAAGTACATTTGGAGGCATATATAACACCTATGATACATTATGGGTATTCAGTTTAGACCCTGGGAATGATAGGAGTTCTCAACAACATATACCAAATTTACACTACTCAGAGTTTAATTCGCTTCTCAGGATAAATGGTATTTGAAAATTCCATGCATATTCAGATTATATAAACCAAATTTTAGAATTTTAAGCCCTTAATATTCTATAACCTATAAATCATAAGCATGATCAAATTGTATGAAGAGAACATGAATTATATAACCTTAGACATAGGAATATGTTGCATTAAAAAATAGCATAGAGCTGGAAAACAGAAAATATCCACAGAAGTATTTTAGAACATTACTGCCTAGATTAGGGTTACTATTACTGTGATGAAACATCATGACTAAAGGAACTTTGGGGAGGAAAATGTATATTTTGCTCACAGTTTCATATAACAGCTCATCACTAAAAGCAGTGAGGACAAGACCACACATAAAGCAGGAACCTGGAGGAAGAGCTGATTCAGAGGCTATTGCTGGCCACTGGCTTGTTGCACTTGACTTGTTCAGTCTGGTTTCTTATAGAGCCCAGGACCCTCATCCCAGGGATGGTACCACCCTCAGTGAGTTAGGCCTTCACTAACTAAAAAAAAAAACTGCCCTACAGGGTTGTCTACAGCCCAATCTTATGAAGTCATTTTTGGGGTTCCTCTTCTCATATGACTTTAGTTTGTGTCAAATTGGCACTCACCATCTTTGAGCCTTGATGATTTTTTATGTACTGTGAGAATCATTTCTGCTTCTGAGCCAAATGAGGAATATAAAAAAGTGTTCTAAAGTTGTAGGTATGATACGATGTTAGTTATTATTCTCAATGTAGTTCTTAAACAACACCTAGACAATATCCGGGATTTATTTCGCATTCAGAGCCTGAGACACAAAACAGGTAAGAGACTGGTTCTAGATCTCAGCTATGTGGAAAACAAGCAAGTATCATAACCCTGCACTCGTGTCCCTTAGGAAGACAGGTGGAACCCAGAATGTATAAGAAGTCATCCCTTTGTCCTGTAGACTCTTTTAATTTCAACAAGATAATCTGACTCTTATTATGCTTCCATCTTCTTTGAGCTCAAATACATGAGCATAGTTAAGAGCTACCAACCCTGATTTCCATGCTGTCTTGCCTAAACTCAGACAAAGAACAGTGTTAGGACCGTCAAACAGACAGCTAATCCCTGCGATGACAACCACGCCTATGACATGTCCTTCTTGTCCCCAACCCCAGTGCAACCTTGGCTATGCATCTAAACTTCAGCTCACCCATCACCATAGGACTACAAACCACTAGAACCACAGTCAAGAAGTTATAGAGTGTCAAGCAGTATCCTGTCTCTTGTCATAAGAAAGAATCTGTATGTGGGTGGCAGTAGGCTTGGACTGTGGTCTCTTCATGACAGGGCATAAAGTCTTTTGCCAGTTATTACTCTCGTGTTGAGAATAAACTTAATATAGATTTCTAGAAGCTTAAAAGTTTACCGACTTGGTTGTACACACTTTGCCTGTTATGAGTACTGCTACAATAAACACATGTTTACAAGTGTCTTTTTTATGTGAAGATTTTATCCCCTTTAGATGTATACCCAGAAATGAGATGGTTGAATCAAATATGTGGTAGTTTTGTTTTCAGTTCTTTAAGGAACTTCCACATGATATCTTTTACATAATGGCTGTACTCATTTGCATTCTTCACCAACAGCTGATGAGTTCCTGTTTGTCTACATCCTCTTAAAAATCTATTTTTGATTTTTTTTCTAAATTTAATCAGTATGGCTACAGTTAAATTTTACAAAACCATGTTTTTAATTTTTGTTTCCTTGATTTGTGATGTTGAACATTGTTTTATATACTTTTCCATGTGTATGGCTTCTGTTTACAAGTGTCTTTTCAGATTATTTGCACATTTTTCAGGTAATTTTACATTTTTGTTTTGCTTTGTTTTATTATTTGGGCTTCTAAAATTTGCCATCAATATTTTTATAATAAATTGTAACATCATGGAACAAGGAACACTGGGCTCTAGTTGCTGGTATTTCTGGCAGTGAAGGAGTGAAGTCTTTCCCCTATTTCTTTCAAAATACATTTTTAAAAATTCCTGGTGCTTTCTCTCTCTTTTTTTTTTACTTTATTAATTTATTCTTGTTACATCTCAATGGTTATCCCATCCCTTGTATCCTCCCTTTCTTCCCTCCCTCCCATTTTCCCCTTATTCCCCTCCCCTATGACTGTTCCTGAGGGGGATTACCTCCCCCTGTATATGTTCATAGGGTATCAAGTCTCTTCTTGGTAACCTGCTGCCCTTCCTCTGAGTGCCACCAGGTCTCCCCCTCCAGGGGACATGGTCAAAGGTGAGGCACCAGAGTATGTGAGAAAGTAATATCCCACTCTCCACTCTACTGTGGAGAGTGTTCTGTCCATTGGCTAGATCTGGGTAGAGGTTTAAGGTTTACCGCCTGTATTGTCCTTGGCTGGTGCCTTAGTTTGAGTGGGACCCCTGGGCCCAAATCTGCCTATGCTTTCTCAACATAATCTAAAGGTAACTGACAATAGCCCACCTATAGATGTTGACATGTGACACTTAAACAATCATAAGAAGCACTTAAAAGAAGCAGATGCTTTCAAGATAACATTGTTTACCCAACTGGTTGACTATGAACTAAGCAAATATAACATTCTGTGTTATTTCCCAGATGTCACTTGAAAAATATGCATTGTATACCATCTATGTGAATGTAATAAATAACTGATGTCATCATTAATATTTGTTTGTTTACTTTCTCAATAAAGAAAGAATTTTTATTATGATGGGTCACATTAGGGGTAGAGGACCAGAGGGCACTGGACTCCTTGGAACTGGAGTCACAAACAGTTACGAGCTCCCTGATATGCGTGCTTGGAACTGAGCTGGGCCTTCTAAAAGATTAGTAAGTGTTCTTAACTACTGAGCCAATCTCTCCAGCTCCCTGTGGTGGCTTTTGAAGTTATGTTGTTTGAGGGGTTCCAAAGGAAGGGTTATTTTCCATACTTTATTTTATATTTTTGTAAATGAGACCATAAGGTATTACCTGAGCATCACTACATAAGATTAAAGAAATATTAATGACAAAACTCTAAGGTGACAAGATTCCAAGGAATCTTTTTTGACACAAGCTCTTGCTATGTGATCCTGGATAGCATGGAGCTTTCTATTGACCTTGGACTGGACTCAAACTTGACCTCATCTTATCCAGATCAAACCATTTGTCCTCATTCTTACTGTGTTTAAATTAAGCCAGATATGCTCTCTGGGCTTTTCTATGTTTATATGTTTATATGTTTTATAGATAAAAAATAAGGGAGCCTATAAAGAAAGGAAAATTCTAATAAGAATAAACATATGTGCATGCCTTTTTATGGGAACAGGATGCTTATTCAAATGAAGCTTTAAATGGAACAATAGTAAATAAGATGAAGAAAAACAAATGTTAGAGAACACACGGGGTGGTGGTTAACAGAATACTTGTCTTCCTTCTTATTTTTTATTGGCTTGGACATGTTTCCCCAACTCTAAGGCTAGAAATCCATTGGTCTGGGTCAGTGGTTCTCAATCTTCCTAATCCTAAGACTCTTTAAAACAGCTTTTCTGTTTTCTTCATATCTGTAATTTTTCTACTGCTATGAATTTTAATGTAAATATTTTTGGAGATAGAGGTTTACCAAAGGGGTTACAACCCACCGGTTAAGAACCACTAGTCTAGGTAGTCATAACTGTTGGTTCTTAGCAAACGTTCAGGATTTTATTTGCCATTGTTGAGCCAGGAGTGGGTGTCTCTAATCCTATAGACACCACAAACTTAGAAGGACTTCCACACTTCATGTTTCATTTTACCGTCTTAATAGAAGTAGGAAGCCAATTTTAGACAAATATCTTTCCTTCCCTATGTGGGAAGTCAAGAACTGTGGTTTCCTACAGAAGGAATACTAAGGAAGTGTTTCCCCCAGATGACAGCGGTTTACTGACCACAAAAAAAAAAAAATCTTGAAGGTTTGTGAATTGGTTCCAGGCTGGGACCTTGTAGGAGGAGTACTGTGGGCTGGTAAGGAATGTCTGACTATATACTGACTGTAACAAATGTGGCCTCAGAGGCAGTTGTAGTAAAAAGGGAAGTTAATTTATGTGCTCTCAGGCAAGCAGAGAAGCCACTGAGTTAGTAGTGTGGCATTTGGGATAAAGACTTGGACTCACAAGTGCTTGATTTCAGCTTTTGATCTATAATTATGTGAGAAAATCTATCTGATCCTCTGAGACATTATCTCCTTATCTGTGAAAAAATACTGAATAGATTAACCATATATTTTTCCTAGTTCTTACCAACTCTGAACAGTTATCACTTTATAATACCAAAGGTGAATATCTTTCTTTTTTTCATTAATTAAGTTATTTATTTACTTTACATCCCAGAAGGAAGTTCTCCTCCCTCCAACCCTCCCAGTCTCTCCCTCTTACCTCACCTCCATTCCCCCTCTCTCCACCTCCCTTTCTTCTCAGAAAAGGGGAGACCTCCCATGGGTATCAACCTTCCTTGGCATATCAAGTGGGACTAGGCCCATCTTCTTCTATTGAGGTTAGGCCAGGCTTCCCAGCTAAGGGAGAATGAGCCAAAGGCAGGCAACAGAGTTAGAGGCAGCCCCTGTTCCTGCTGTTAGAGGTCACAGATAAGCTGTTTGTCTGGTACATACGTACGGGGGCGGGGGGGCCTAGAACTAGCTCACGGATGCACTCTGATTCGTGTTGCAGTCTCTGTGGGCCCCTATGGTTCCAAGTTAGTTGATTTTGTAGGTGATGTCCTTAACCTCTCTGGCTCTTGCAGTTCTTCCTCTCCCTCTTCCGTAGGATTCCCCAAGCTCCACCTAATGTCTGGCTGTGGGTCTCTGCATTTGTTTTCATCAGCTGCTGGGCGAAGCCACTCAAATGGCTGTTATGCTAGCCTTCTGTCTGCAAGAATAGCAGAATATGATTAGTGTCGGTGGTGGCCTCTTTCTCATGGCATGTGACTCAAGCTGGGCTAGTCATTGGTTGGCCGGGCTGGAGGTTTTGTGTATGGATTGGTGTCTCCTCCCTCCACCTGAAGATCTACCTGGATAAGGAGGTGGCCACTTCAGGCTCCCACTGCTAGGAGTCTCAGCTAAGGTCACCACCACAGACACCCTGAAGTCTCCCCTGTCCCACAGATACTCCCACCACTGATGTCTGTTCTTTCTTCTTCCAGCGCTTGCCCCACATTGTCGACACCTGATCCCCACACCCATTCCCTTCTCCCTCTCCTCTCTCACCCATTTCCATTTCTCATTTCAGGTGTCTATTTTATGTCTGCTTCTGAGTGAGATTTACACATCCTCCTTTGGGCTATCTTTGTACTTGGCTTCTTCGGGTCTGTAGATTGTAAGATGATTAACCTGTACTTGATAGCTAAAATCCACTTATAACCGAACATATACCATACATGTCCTTCTGGCTCTGGGCTACCTCACTCAGGATGATGTTTTCTAGTTTCACCCACTGGCCTGAAAAAAATCATGGTTTCCTTATTTTTAATAGCTAGGTACTATTCTATAATATTTGTGGTTATTGTGAAAGGTGTTGTTTCTCTGATTTCTTTCTCGGGACATTTATCATTTGTGTATAGGAGGGTGACTGACTTTTTTTTTTTTAATTCTGTTTCAGCCGCTCTGCAGAAGGTGTTTATCACCTGTAGGAATTCTCTGGTAGAATTTGGGGGTTCACTTATTTGTACTATCTTATCATCTGCAAATAGAGATACTTTTACTTCTTCCTTTCCAATTTGTAGCCCATTGGTCTCTTTTAGTTGTCTTCTTGCTCTAGCTAGGACTTCAAGCACCATGTTCAATACATATGGAAAGAGTATCCCTGATTTTTCCAAGACTCTTAACGTGAAGAGATGTGGGATTTTCTCAAAGGCTTTTTCAACATCTAATGGCATGATTATGTGCTTTTTTTTCTTTTTTAAATTTTATTAATTTATTCAGATTACAACTCAATTGTTATCCCATCACTTGTATCCTCCCATTCCTTCCTCCCTTGTGTTTTCACCCTATTCCCCTCTCCTGGGTCTAAGACTGAGGGGGACACCCTCCTCAACTATATGGTCATAGGCTATCAAGTCTCATCTTGGTAGCCTGCTTATTCTTTCTTTGAGCACCATCAGGCCTTCCCACCAAGGGGAGGTGTGTAGGAACCAGGCCCGACTGGGCTGCCTGCCTGCCTTGCTGTTTCATGTCCTGTTTCTAGCAGCTTCCACGTCTGTGTTTATCTTGGTTAGCTAGTCATGTTTACTGCTCTGAGAACGCACCCCTCCCTTCCTCGAGACTTTTCCTCCTGTGTGTGATTACCTCTTGAGGGATTTCACCTGGGAGGAGGATTTCTGTTTGGCTGCCTATAAGAAGGCTCTTTGGAACTCTGGAAAGGAGAAGAATAAACCACTGCCACGGCTGCTGCTGCTGCTCTCTTAGCACAAAGGACCCGCCGTGTTAGTGTGTGTGTGTGTGTGTGTGTGTGTGTGTGTGTGTGTGTGTGTGTGTATGAGTTAAATCCGCAGTCCCTAGCCCTCGACTCGGTACCATGGTGGTGCGGGCACCACAAGTGGAGGTTACACCGAGATCAGGGAAAGAAGGGAGGAAGCAGAAAGATTGCCCAGGGAAGAAGCTGACTGATCACCCAGGGAAGCTGGCCAGCGCCTCAGGGAGGTATGAAATAGATGTATTGGAAATAGGTGCCACAGGTTCATCCATGGTTCTGGTGGGCTAGTGATTAAGGTACCGGGATTAAGTATGTGAGTGTTAAAGATTTTATAAAAACAATAGAATTGAGTAGTCCTTGGTTTATGGTATCGGGAGAGCTAAATAGCCAAGATTGGGGTCAGGTGAAGTCTGATCTCCAGAAGAGTCCAACAGTGTTCCTATCGCCACCTTCTTGTTATGGCGTCTTGTTAGAGATGCACTTAGGAGCGAGGACAAGAAAATAAGAGAGCGGCTAGAAAGTTTGGAACTTGCCCTAAATGAAGTGCAGGAGGAGCAATCTGTAAAATCTTTGGCCCGGTCTGAGATTGCCTCTGATATATCTTTTTCTAATTCTGAGGAGGAAGAGCCAACTTTAACCTCTGAGATACGGGCCCTAAAGAAGTTGTTGAGGGAGTGTAAGATTGAAGGAAAAGAAAGTAGAGGAGACCGGCCCCCAGCGTATAACCCAGCTTATCAAAGTCAATTGTCTTTGGCAAAGCCTTCTGCTCCTTCTCGGAGAGTAGTCTTTCCAGTAGTTGAAGTGCCTCACCCAACTAACCCAGGGCAAATTCAGAGACAGCATAAAGCCCTCCAGTTTAAAGACATAAAACAGCTTAAGGAGGCAGTTATGCCTATGGTCCACATGCCCCTTTTACGATTGCCGTTTTTGAATCCTTCACAAGACAATTCTTTTTTTTTTTTTTTTTTTTTTGGTTTTTCGAGACAGGGTTTCTCTGTGTAGCCTTGGCTGTCCTGGACTCACTTTGTAGACCAGGCTGGCCTCGAACTCACAGCGATCCGCCTGCCTCTGCCTCCCGAGTGCTGGGATTAAAGGCGTGCGCCACCACCGCCCGGCTACACAAGACAATTCTTAACACCTAGTGATTGGCAACAAATGTGTAGAGCAGTCCTCAGTGGGGGTGATTATTTGCTTTGGCGCAGTGATTATCAAGAACAGTGTATTCAGCCCGCCGCACGTAATGCAGCAGCTGGGGTTCCACAGAGAAACGTGGATATGCTAGCAGGCATGGGTTTGTATACTGAACTTAGTGCCCAGATACAATATGACCCAGCTGTGTATGCGCAGATTGCAACTTGTGCCACGAGGGCTTGAAAGTCCTTGCCTAATAAGGGGGCAGAAGAACAGCTGTCTAAAGTGGTCCAGGGACCCTCGGAGGCCTTCCAGGAATTTGTTGATTACCTTATGCAATTGGCAGGAAGGATTTTTGGAGATGTGGAAAGAGTCATGCCTATTATTAAACAATTGGCCTTTGAAAATGCTAATAAGTATTGTCAGGAAGCCCTTTGGCCTTATAAATATAAAAGTGTGAATGACTATCTGAATATTTGCCGAAGTATAGATACTACTCACATAATGGGACAAGTAATAGCTCCTGCTGCTCAGGGACGATCACCTTCTGAGGGAGTCTGGCCGAAAACATGTTTCAGATGTGGCCAGTTAGGACACCTTAAGAGAGAATGTACTCGAAGGGAGACTGGACAAGCTCGAGATAGAGTTGATCATACTAAGCTAGGTTTGTGTCCTTGTTGCCAACGAGAGTATCATTGGGGGAATGAGTGCCACTCTAAGACAAATAGGCAAGGGAGGCCTTTGCACGGAAACGGGCCCCATCAAGACAGGAGGGTTTTGAAGTACAAAGCCTTTCCAATGACGGGTAAGATAGGAAACTGTCCTGGCAACCTAAGACAGGAGTTCATTTGTATTTTATATAAAGGGAGGACCTGTAGGAACCAGTCCCGACTGGGCTGCCGGCCTGTCTTGCTGTTTCATGTCCTGTTTCTAGCAGCTTCCATGTCTGTGTTTATCTTGGTTAGCTAGTCATGTTTACTGCTCTGAGAACTCACCCCTCCCTTCCTCGAGACTTTTCCTCCTGTGCCCGATTACCTCTTGAGGGATTTCACCTGGGAGGAGGATTCCTGTTTGGCTGCCTATAAGAAGGCTCTTTGGAACTCTGGGTAAAAAGGAATAATAAACTGCTGCCGCGGCTGCTGCTGCAGCTGCTGCTCTCTCAGCACGAAGGACCCACTGTGTTATTGTGTGTGTGCGGGTGCGCGTGCGCGTGCACGCGTGTGTGTGCATGAGTTAAATCCGTAGTCCCTCGCCCTCGACTCGGTACTGTGGTGGCACGGGCACCACAGAGGTGGTCAAATATGGAGCTTTTTAAAACTCAGTTTGTTTATTTGATGGATGTTTATGTATTGGACCATCCCAGTATCCATAGGATAAAGCCTACTTGTTCATGGTGGTGTGCTGGATGTGTTCTTGGATTCAGTTTGTGAGTATTTTATTGATTTTTTTTGCACTAATGTTCTTAAGAGTTTGATTATTTCCTGCCATCTATTCCTCCTGGATGTGTTTGCTTCTTTTTGTTCTAGAGCTTTCAGGTATGCTGTTAAATTGCTAGTATGAGATCTCTCCAATTTCTTTTTGAAGGCACGTAGTACTATGAACTTTCATTATGTCCCATAAGTTTTGGTATGTTGTGCATTAGTTTTCATTGTATTCTAGGAAGTATTTAATTTCTTTGTTTCTTCCTTGGCCCACTGTTCAGTAAGTTGAGTTGTTGTTTTTTTGTTTTTGTTTTTTCTGTTTCCATGAATTTGTAGGTTTTCTGTTGTTTCTGTTGTTGTTGAAGTCCAGCTTTAATCCATGGTGATCTGATAAGATACAGGGGATTATTTCAATTTTCTTGTATCTGTTGAAACATGCTTTGTGTCCCTCTCTGTGTTTATAGTTAATTTTGGAGAAGATTCCATGATGTGCTGAGTATAAGGTATATTCTTTTGTGTTTAGGTAAAATGCTCTATAAATATCTGTTAGGTCCATTTGTTTCATAATATCTAATGGTTTCATTATTTCTCTGTTTAGTTTCTGTCAGGATAGCCTGTTCCTTGGTGAGAGTGGTCTGCTGAAGCATTCCACTCTTAGTATGTGTGGTTTGATATATGATTTAAGCTTTAATGATGTTCCTTTTACAAATGTGGTGTCGTCACATTTGGGGCATAGTTATTCAGAACTTACATGTCATCTTGGCAGCTTTTTCTTTTGATAGGTATGAAGTGTCCTTCAACAACTCTTTTGATTAACTTTGGTTGAAAGCCTATTTTGTTAGATATTAGAATGGCTACTCCAGCTTGGAAAATCCTTTTCCAACCCAATTACTCTGAGGTAATGCTTATCTTTATTGCTGAGGTGTGTTTCTTCTATGCAGTAGGATCGTGGCTTGTGTTTTTGCATCTATTCTCTTAGCTTGTGTCTTTTTATTGGGGACTTGAGTCCTTTGATGTTGCGAGATACTAATAACCAATGGTTGTTAATTCCTGTTATTATCACCTTGGTTGTGGTACTGTGTTGTGTGGCAAGAGCAATGTTTCATCTCCTGGGAAAAGTACATGAGTGTTGCATGAGTGACCTCCTTGAGGCAAGTCCCTTGGAGCTTCTCTCCCACTGAGCAACGATCAGGGGAAATGATATCCAGAACAACTGTGCCAATCCTCAGGAGATGGTGCCATGATTCCTATTTATTGAAGGTTAAGTGAAAACATGATTGATCAAGACCTTTTAAAAAGATTCCTTAGTAGATGCTCTCAAAAATTGATAGACTAATATGAGAAGGAGAGAAAGGGCTCAGAAATGTCAACTACTTCATCTAAGGACCTAAGTGTGGCAGTATATTGGAGTAAGGGAAAGTTCAAAACCAGCTAAGAAAACATAGGGCCTAAAGGTCTACAGTAGAATTCATTCTCAGGACAAGTTTGTAAGTAAATTTGCTATGCTCTTAAAAGAAATATAAGTTGGATAGATTCATCTTTCCTTATACAAGGGCTTAAATAGAAGGGAGAAACGGTATGGGCTGGTGATAAATATTCATTGTTAGCTTGTGTTCTTGATGAAAAAGCAGTATAGAGCAGGACCACACTGTAAAATTAGACACATAAAATGACATAGAAAACAACTTAAAACATATTCTGAGCATACTAAATTAGACTGCAATGAGATGCAAAGATTATATCACTGTTGAAAGTTTATGCTTGAATTCTAATTGTCTCTTACTTTGAAATTGCATGTCTGCTACCAGCCTGTGCACAATTCAAACTGGATGTGCCTAGCTATATATAATCATTTTGCTTGTAATAAAATTTTTTAAAATCATTTGGCCTGCAACATTCAGGTGTGCTTAGTTATGACATGATCGTTTGGATTGTAATATTATACAACTTAGGGGTAAAGGTTAGTCGCTGACTACAAGGCAGCAAGGGAAACTTTAAAAATAATTTTAGTAAGTACTTGTTGAGATTCTTGGATAATAATTAAAGAAAAATCTGAAACTGCATATGTTTGAATGCTCTAAAAATCCTGTATAAATAAAGATGGCTCGAGCTATTTGGGGCCACTTGCTTGAAGTTCAACAAGTAGTTAGAGTTTTCATTTCTGCTGACTCAACACTTCTGTCCTGGGTTACTGTGTCTGTGTCTGTGTCTGTGTCTGTCTGTCTGTCTGTCTGTCTGTCTGTCTGTCTGTCTGTCTGTCTGTCTGTCTCTCTCTCTCTCTCTCTCTCTCTCTCTCTCTCTCTCTCTCTCTCTCTCTCTCTGTGTGTGTGTGTGTGTGTGTGTGTGTGTGTGTGTGTTGTCTGTGTGTGTGTGTGTCTTTGTGCTGCTGGTGTGAAGTAATTTATTTCCTGTGGTTTCTTGGATGTAGTTAACCTCCTTGTGCTGGAGTTTTCCTTCTAGCATCTTCTGTATGCCTGGATTTGTGGAAAGATATTTTTTAAATTTGGTTTTGTCATGGAATATCTTATTTTTGCCATCTATGTTGATTGAAAGATTTGCTGGGTATAGTAGTCTGGGCTGCCCAGGTCCTTATGTCTTTTAAAGTCTCTGTTGAGAAGTCTGGTGTAATTCTAATAGGTCTTCCTTTATATGTTACTTGGCCTTTTTCCCTTGCAACTTTTAATATTTCTTTTTCTGTACATTTAGTGTTTTGATTATTATGTGGCAGGAGAATTTTCTGGTGCAATGTACTTGGTGCTATATAAACTTATTTTTTTATTATTTGTTCGCTTTACATCTGGATTGCAACTCCGTCCCTCATCTCTTACCAGTCCCACCCTCCCTCCCTCCCATCCCCCCTCTCTCCTCCACCAGCCCTCAGAAAAGGGGAGCCCTACTCCCCTCACATTGAACCTCAGTCTATCAAGTATCATCTGGACTGTCTGTATCTTCTTCCTCTGTGGCCTGACAAGGCTGACCTAGCAGGGGAATATAATCAGTGAGTGAGCACCAGAGTCCATGTCAGGCAGCCCCTACTCTCCATATTATGGGACCCACGAGGAGACTGTGATGTCTATCTACTACATCTGAGCAGAGTGTCTAGGTCCACACCATGCATGGTCCTCAGTTGGTGAATCAGTCTCTGCAGCAACCCCAGCCTCCGCCCAGACATGTTGGCTCTATTGGTTTCTTTCTGGAGCTCCTGTCTCCTCCAGATCTTTCTGTCTCCCAACTCTTCCATAAGACTTCCTATGCTCCACCCCAAAGCTTGGCTGTGAGTCTCAGCATCTGCTTGGATCCTGTGCTAAGTGTAATCTTTCAGAGAACCTCCATAATAGGCTCCTATCCTATTCATTCTCTTCAAATGTTTCTGGTGCCTATTCTATTTGCACTTCTGAAAGAGAATTAAGCATTCTCCCTAGGGCCCTCCTCGTTATTTAGCTTCTTTAGGTCTGTGTATTATAGTGTGGTTATCCTGTATCATGTGGCTGATGTCCACTTAATAAACGAGTGTATACCATGCATGTCCTTCTGAGTCTGGGTTGTCTCACTCAGGATAATCATTTCTAGTTCCATTTGCCTGCAACTTTCAAGATTTCCTTGTTTTTAATAGCTGAGTAGTTTTCCATTGTATAAATAAATGTACCACACTTTTTTTTTATCCATTCTTCAGTTGAGGGATATCTAGGTTGTTTGCAGATTCTGACTATTATGAATAAAGCTGCTATGAATATAGTTGAGCAAATGTTCTTGGTATGTGGTGGAGCATCTTTCAGGTATATGCCTAAGAGTGGTGTAGCTAGGCCTTAAGGTAGAGCTATTCTCAATTTTCTGAGAAAGCACCAGATTGATTTCTAAAGTAGTTGTACAAGTTCAATGGAGGAGTGTTCCCCTTTCTCCACATCCTCCTCGGCATGTGCTATCACTTGAGTTCTTGATCTTAGCCATTCTGATAGGTATAAGATGGAATCTCAGAGTTATTTTTAATTGCATTTCCCTGATGACTAGGAACGTTGAGCATTTCTTTAAGTGTTTCTCAGCCATTCAATATTTCTTTGTTGAGAATTCTCTGTTTAGTTCTGTACCTCATTTTTAATTGGAATACTTGATTTGGTAGTGTTCAATTTCTGAGTTCTTTATATATTTTGGATATCAGACTTTGGTCAGATGTAGGGTTGGTGAAGATCTTTTCCCAGTCTGTAGGCTGTCATTTGCTTCTGTTGACAGTTCCTTTGCCTTACAGAAGCTTTTCAGTTTCATGAGATCCCATTTATTAATTTCTGATGAGCCCAAGCTGTTGGTGTTGTTTAGGAAGTGTCTCCTGTACCAGTGAGTTCAAGCTCTTTTCCACTTTTTCTTCTAACAGATTGAGTGTATCTGGTTTTATGTTGAGAGCTTTAATCCACTTGGACTTTAGTTTTGTGCAGGGTGATAAATAAGGGTCTATTTGCATTTTCTACATGTAGACATCCAGTTAGACCAGCACCATTTGTTGAAGATGCTATCATTTTTCCATTGTATGGTTTTGGCTTCTTTGTCAAGAGCCAAGTCTCCATAGGTGTGTATGTGTGTTTATTTCTGGACCATTGATTTGATTCCATTGATTCAGCAATCTGTTTCTATGTCAGTACCATGCAATTTTTATTAAGCTTGCTCTATAGTACAGCTTGAGATCAGGAATGGGGATACCTCCAGAAGATTTTTTTCTTTTTTTCTTTTTACTTTAATTATTTATTTTATTTTTCCTAATTTTTTATTTATTATAATTTATTCACATTACATCCCGATTGTTTGCCCCTTGTTCTTATTTTCTCTTTCCCACCATCTTCCTTTCCTCTTCCTCCCTACTCCCCTCCCCTAGACCTCTGATAGGGGGCCTCCTCCCCCCATC
Organism: Acomys minous; assembly: GCF_964271855.1. NCBI lineage: Eukaryota > Metazoa > Chordata > Mammalia > Rodentia > Muridae > Acomys > Acomys minous. The sequence continues at coordinate 63,859,844 of NC_140496.1, forward strand.
TGATGTCAACCTTTCAGGTCTCATCAGGATAGCCTACACCCCCTTCCTCTCTGTGCCCTCAAGGCCACCAGCCAAGGGACAGTGATCAACTGACAGGCACCAGAGTTCATGTTAGATGTGGTCCCCACTCTCCTTCCCTTGCCAAAGTGGAGAATGGGCTGTCCATTGGCTACATCTGAACAGGGGGTCTAGGTTCTCTGCTTGCAATGTCCTTGGTTGGTGCATCAGTTTGTGCAGAAACCTCCTGGATCCAGACCCACTGGGCTTGATGGTCTCCTTGTGGAGCAGCTGACCCCTCCAGTTCCATTAATCTTTCAATTCTTCCATGCAACTCTCAGTGCTTCACCCAGAATCAGCTGAGAGTCCCAGTATCTGTCCTGATCTTCCGCTGGGAGGACATCTATGTTGGGCTAATATCCACTTATAAGTGAGTATATACTGTGTTTGTCACTCTGGGTCTGGGTTACCTCACTCAAGATGATCTCTAACTCCATCCATTTGCCTGGAAATGTAAATATTTCCTTGTTTTTTGATAGCTGAATAGTATTCCACTGTATAAATGTACCACAGTTTATTTACCCATTCCTTGGTTGAGGGACATCTAGGTTGTTTCCAGATTCTGACTATTATGAATAAAGCTCCTAAAAACGTAGATTGTTGTGTGGTGGAACATCTTTTATTGTATAGGATTGTCTTAGCTATTCAAGGTTTTTTGTTTTCCCATATGAAGTTGAGAATTATTTTTCAAGATCTGTAAAAAGAATTGTGTTGGTGTTTTGATGGTAATTCATTGAATCTGTAGATTGCTTTTGGGCAATTGACTGTTTTTGCTATATTAATGCTACTGCTTCATGAGCATGGGAGATCTTTCTATCATCTGATATAATCTACAAATTCTTTCTTCAGAGACTTGATGTGAGCTTCTTGTACATTTATAGGCACCTTTTCTTTTAGGTTAGGAAAATTTTCTTCTATGATTTTGCTGAAAATGTTTTCTAAGCCTTTGAGCTAGGAATCTTCTTGTTCTTCTATTCCTATTATTCTTAGGTTTATTCTTTTCATATTTTCTACACCTGAGATTCTTTCTTCCATCTTTTGTATTCTGTTGGTGATGCTTTCATTGGTAGTTTCCGTTGTCTTGCCTAGGTTTTCCATCTCCAGGATTCACTTAATTTGTGTTTTCTTTATTGCTTCTATTTTCATTTTCAGGTCTTAATCCACTTTATTAATTTCTTTCTCCTATTTGATTGTATTTTCCTTTTATTTTTTTCTTTTCTAGTGTTTTTTTTTAGACAGAGTTTCTCTGTGTAAAAGGCCTGTCTGCACTGGACTCACTTTGTAGACCAGGCTGTCCTTGAGCTCACAAAGATCTGATTGTATTTTCTTGTATTTCTTTAAGGGATTTATTAATGAGATTGAATTTAAGGTCATTTTCTGTGCTTCAGATGAGTTAAAATATCACAGGCTTACTATAGTATAATAACTGGGTTCTGGTGGTTCCATACTGTCCTGGCTCTTGATGACTATGTTCTTAGTCTGGCCTTAGACACTGGTTGTCTCTGGTATTGGCAGGCCTTCAGTAATGCAGGCTGAGTTGTGGGTCAAAAAATGGAGCACCAAGGAGCAGGTGTAGTTTACCTTTGTTGGGGGTGTTTTAGAAGGAGCATCAGGCAGGCGGTGGGCGCAGGCGAGTCTTACCTGGTGTTCACTGGTGGTTGCAGGCCTCTGGGAATGTAGGTAGGGTTGTGCTCTGGAAGATGAAGTGGGTGAGCATAGCTAAGCACTGCTAGGTTTGCCCAAAGTGGACTCACAGACAGAGGGCTGGTGCATAGGGCTCTCACCTGTCTGTCTTGAGTGGCAGTAAACCTCTGGGGATGAAAGTTGAGCTATGAGTCAGGGATGCAGTATACAAGGGATGGAGCAGGGGGCTCATTGTTGATGAGTTTTCCAGAAGGACAGGGAAGGCTTGGAATTGCAGGTGGAGGAGGTCTCCTCTAGTGGTCTCTGATGGCTTCAGGGACTGCAGGAAGGACTGTAGTCCAGGAGACAGAGTGCACAGAGAACAGGGTGAAGCTTACCTCTACTGGGATTGCCCAGGGGGACCTAGCAGACAGGTACTGGGGCATAAGGGTCTTGCTTGTCTGTTCCTGTTGGCAGGAGGCTTCTGGGGATGCAGGTTTAGCTGTGGTCCACTTCTGGTTACACACTTCCTCCAACAAAGTTATAGCTCCTGATCATTCCCAAGCTATTTCACCAACTGGAGTCAAAGCGTTCAAATATGTGAGTCTATGGTGTCATTCCTATTCAAGCTGCCATAAGTTTTATTTAGGACCAGTCAAGTATAGGTATAGTCTTTTTTTTTTCATTACAAAAAAGAAAGGCCAAGATTCCTGAATTTTGTAACTTTTCCAAAATCATAATGCTAAAAAGCTTGAATTAGCTTGCCCATGATGCAAAAATAAAAAAATACATCAATAAATACATAAAATTACTCTCCTATCTAGCCATTATAATGCTCCCAAGTAGAACACTGACAAATTGTTACAGTTAAGCTACCTGCAGATAATTAAAAGATGACAACTTTTGCTTCTACTTGTAACACATTATAGTATCAACAATATTCTCCTAAATTTGGATGAGATTCAAGAAGAAAGTAATTTTGTCTGCAAAAAAAAGCAGAGGGTACATGTGTTCTCAGGAAGTATGAATGTGCTATATTACCCAGCTCAGATATTGACTAACCTCCATGAATGGTGAAAATAATCTCTTAGCTCAACTGGTAAAGGAAGGAAAAGGTGGGACCACATTCCTATTCTCAGAACTAGTGATTTATAATTTTCGAGAAATAAACAACATCCAAACGCACAGTGCTGCCATCAGCTTTTCTACTCTGAAGCTTACTCAGAACTAAGAACTTTGAACTAAGCTGATTTTTAATGAATAATAAGCACATATCCAGCACATCCTATGTTGTAACTACTGAAAGCATGTCTAGCAGGAAGGGAGAGTCTCACAGTAGGCCTGGCCAAGGAGAATGCCATTATGTAAATACAATACCTTAACTTTTAATTGGGCTTACTGCTGTAGTGACAGAGGAGAAAGACTGCTGAAAGATTGCTCCAGTTCTTTCATTGGTTTCATTTCAGCAAATCTTTATTTTCCTACTTCTAAATCTTAGGGTACAAAGGATTAGAAGATACTTTTCAATCTCTATCATAATTACTTTTATTTGAAATTAATCAACAGTAAGTACTATAAAATTATAAATGTATAATTAATGATAAATTTTTCATTTTCTTACAATGGTACCTTTAAATGCTTTCAAGAAACCATAAATATAAACAGTGGGATATTCAGATATGACATAATTGTTCAGCTATAGAAAAAAAATCATGTAATGAAATAGTTATGTATGTTCCAAGTGATATTAGTTTCTAAAATTGATGTAAACGTTTTAAATGCTATAGATTTCAATGAAAAAATGTCCTAAAAATTCTGAGGTTTCAGTCATAATCGTGTGACCTGCCAAAAGGAGCTATTAATGTGTATATGAGTGTGGGTGTGTGGGTGTGCGCAGGCGCGTGCGCGCACGCATGCATGCTTGTCTTTTTCTCCAAAAGCCTTTATCACTTATTCCAATTCTTTTCTTATACAATATATTCTGATTATAGTTTCCCCTCCCTCAATCCCTCCCAGTTCTGCCCCACCTCTCCTGTCCTCTGGATCCGCTTGTTTTCTGTCTCTCATTATTAGAAAAAAAAACAGAGGGGAGGAAATCCCCCTCAGGAACAGTCAGAGGGGAGGGAAGTAAGGGGGAAATGGGAGGGAAGGAAGAATAGGAAGATACAAGGGATGAGATAACCATTGAGATGTAACAAGAATAAATTAATAAAAAATTTTAAAAAACAGGCTTCTGAAAGATAATAACCAAGCATGACAAAATAAAATATAAGGTGAAGAAAATATACCATATTAAAGTTTCAGCAACCAACAGGAAAGGTGTCCCAAGGGTAGGCACAGAGTCAGAGCCCCACTTGTTCTCACAGTCAGAAATCCTATAACATACTAAGCTAATAGCTGTAACATATACAGAGAGGACCTGGTGTAGACCTGTGTGTGCCCTGTGCTTGATGTTTCAGACTCTATGATCCTATATATGCCTTGTAGAGTTGGTTTTTAAAAGCCTTGTTATCCTGGTGTCCTCTGTCCCCTGTGGCTCTTATGATCTTTCTACCTCCTCTTTTATGGAATCCCCTGAGCTCTGAGAGGAGGGCTTTAATGGAGACCTCCCATTTACACTTTCTCTCTGCATAATATCTGTCTGTAGGTCTCTACATTTATTCCCATCTTCTGATGGAAGAAGCCTCTTTAATGATAAATGAATAGGTGCAGATCCATGAGTATAGCAGAATATCATTAAGAGTCACTTTATTGATAATTTTTTAGACTAGTGGTATTTGGTTTTACCCTAGGACTCTGGGCTATCTAGTCTCTGGTTCTTGGTTAAACAAGCAGCATTATGTTTGAGTTCCATGTTGTATAGTGGGCCTTTAGTCAAATTAGACATTAGTTGAATACTCCCACAAGTTCTGTGCCACTATTGCCCTAGCATATTTTACAAGCAGATCAGAGGTTTTGTGGCTGGGCTGGCGTTCCCATTTCTCTTCTGGTAGACCTACATTACAGAGAGTAGAATGTAGTGATGAAGGTTCCATGTAGACACCAGCTTGATTTATCCATGTTTAATGAGCTATGTAGGTGTTGTCCTTAGCAAGGGGGCCCTAGCTGTCAGTTTGCAAAAAGCAATCTCTTGTCTTAGCACCCTGAGTTGTTTGGGGATTTCCAAAGGACCCCCTTGGCCAACAACTCAATTGAATGCAACCAAGTCCTGTAACTGGAAGCATCATCTGAAGACAAGAGATAGCCAGTTAAGACTTTCTATTCCTCGTTACTAGGAGTCCTCATTAGGATCACTTTAGAAGTTTCTACTGCACTGGGTTTTTACATCACCTCTCAGATGTCCCCCAGTTCTAACTATCTCTCCCCACACTTTCTCCCTTCATCCAATCTCCCCTTCCACTTGATCTCCACTCTTCTATTCCCATCCACCCCTAACCCCAGTTATCCTATTTCCCACTCCCAGTGAGATTCATGTATCCTTCTAGAACCTTCTTCTTTATCTAGCCTCTCTGTGTCTACAGATTGTAGCTTGGTTATCATTTACTTAATAGCTAATATCCATTTATAAGCAAATATGTATATTTATCTCTCTGGGCCTGGGTTACCTCATTCAGTATAATTGTTTTCTAGTTCCGTCCAGTTTCCTGTAAATTTCATGATTTTTTAAGTGGCTGAGAAATACTCCATTGTGTAAATGTAACACAGATTTATGCAGAGTTTAAGACGTTTTTTCATAGGCCAAATATATTCCAGAGAAAGACAAAAAGTCTACACTCATGCTATGCAAATAACATCTGAAATAGATTTATTTTATGGAGATTTTATGTTTGACACAAAACAGAAAGCACAACAAGTTCCCTCATATCCTCGGTTTCTATACACCCAGCCTCCTCAATACCCACATCCCATGCTCAAGGGGTTCAATTGTTATACCAATGAAATATCATCATCAACCAATGATCAATTGTGGCTCACTGTAGATATTGTGCATTCTTTGATTTTCAACAAATGGACAGTTACCCATATGCATCCTAATAGAATCATTCTCCTGTAATTGTTTTATACTCTCTGTAGCCATGCTTCTTCCGCTAATGCTTGGCAACTACCTCTCCTTTTACTGCCTCCATGGATTTGTCTTTTCAAGAATGTTGTGTAGTTGGAAACATGATGACAGTAGCTTTCTCAGTAATATTAGTGATATTTCTGTGTCTTTTCATCCTTTAGAGATTCATCTCCTTTAATAGCATTAAGTATCTTTCCATCTTCTGGATGTGTCCATTCATATGCCAAAGGATATCTTACTTGTTTCCAGCTATAAAAAAATCTGTGTATATTTTTCTTTTGTGGAAATAAGCTTTCATTGAGTTTGAGTAAAGAACAAAGGGTGTAATTGCTTAATAATATTGAAAAAGTATGCCCAGTGTTGTAAGAAACTACAAGACTATATCTCTCAAAGTGGCTGGGAATGTTGCACATCTACCAGCATTGAGAGGTTTCTCCACAGTCTCACCAGTATTTGGTGTTGTCACTGTTCTAGATTTTGGCCCCTGTAATAGATACATATTGGCCATCTTATTATTTTGGATCATCAGTACCATTTTGTATTTATTTTTGTGGTTTTATATTGAGTATTTGGTTAATGATTTTCTTCTTACTAAACAGTGAATTTGATGATAGCCAACAATGCCTCCATGATTTTTCATCTATTTGTATCACTTATGCCTAGCAAAGTACCTTGAGCATAATAAACTTTCAATGAATATTTGAATAAATTAGTCAAAAAGTCTTAGCACTTCACCTTGAATTTGAGGCTTTTGTTTTCACAAAAATCCATGACTCTTCGAGATAGTAGGACAGAATGTGACCTACTTGGCCCATGACATGTGATTGTTCGCCTGAAGTTATCAGAGCTCAGCCATGTCTACTGCCATCCTAGGAGACTTCTGTCATAGCACTTTTATATGAGAAAGTCTGACTTCTTACTTAAGCATTTCTTCAAAGCTTCATGTATGTCTCTATTTCTCAGGCTATAGATAATGGGGTTGAACATAGGTGTCAGGATAGTGTACAGCAAAGAAAATCCTTTACGCAAGTATTGGGAAGAGTTGGCTGAGGGTACAAGATATGTGGCAATCAGTGTCCCATAAAATACTGTGACCACAGTGAGATGGGAAGAACAGGTGGAGAAAGCCTTTCTCCTGCCTGTGACAGTTGGGATTCTTAGGATGGCAATGAGTATGCATGAGTAGGAAACTGTGATAAGGAAAAATGGGACCAGAGTGACTGCCGAAGAGGTGGCAAAGGCAATGGTCTCAGTCACTGAAGTGTCCATGCAGGAGAGATGGATCAAAGGGGCAAAGTCACAAAAGAAGTGATCAATTTCATTAGGGCCACAGAAGTTTTGTCTACACAGCAGGACCATGGTGATTGCAGTGAGGAGAAAGCAACAGAACCAAGACCCAATAGCCAACCTGAAGCAGAGAGAACCAGTCATCAGGATGGGATATCGGAGAGGTTGACAGATAGCAAGGTAGCGGTCATAGGACATCACAGCAAGCAAGAGGCACTCTGTTGCAGCAAGGGATCCAAAGAAATAGAATTGTGCCAAGCAGCCAGCCACTGAGATAGTCTTCTGGTCAGCTATGATAATCAGCAACATCCTGGGGACAATGTTGGAGGTGTAGCAGACCTCCAGAAAGGACAGGTTCACTAGGAAGAAGTACATGGGAGTGTGGAGAGCGTGGTTGCACAGAACTAGGAGAACAATAAGGATGTTTCCAGAAACAGTTAGGATGTAGAAGATGAAGAACATAATAAAGAGGGAAATGTTTAGCTGCAGGATGGAAGAGAATCCTCGGAGAACAAACTCCACTACCATTGTTTGGTTTTCCCAGGATAATGTCATCATGCTTTGGCTTCTGAGAAGGAGAACACACAATAATAAAACATACAAAGTATAGCTCATTCTGCTTTACATGCGGACATAAACAGGATGGTTTTTATTTGGCGTCCAATCTACTCTCTGCTCTCTGATACCTGATTGGGAGAGAGGGGATGAAGAGAAGAATTGGGGTTCTTTAACTCACATAAAATAATTTGAAATAAGAACTTGTCATTTCACTCTTTTCTTTCCCCCTGCTTGCTTTCCTTACTTCATCAGGAGCAGAAATAATATAAATATAAATGAGAAGAATATGATGATGGAATGAGAACGGCTTATTACACATTCTGCCTGCGCGTATTCTGGTAACCTTGTGAGTGACAGACAGGAAGGGAGATCTAAAAGGAAGTGCAGCAGAGGAACCTAGGTTTGTGAAATCACAGAGAGAATGTGGAGAAGAGAGCGAGGATGCCAGGCAAAGAGCACCTCCCGCTTCAAACAGTAATAGTGTCATTCAAGCCATTTAAAGAAATGTCTCTTGGCATTATCACTTTCATTACCTCTCCACGAGTTGTAGGGTGTGGGTTACTTCTGATTTATTTCCATGGCATTTTAAAGAGGTCATACTAAGAGGAACTTTGAAATTCTCTGATTCTGAGGTCAGTGGCTATGAAGTCATAAGCAAGGGATGAGTACATTTTCCTCACAATATAAAAACAGATACAATAGAAGCAATTTAAAAGACTTTATCTAAGGCTTCAATCAATGGTAACCATTCAGGTACCATACAGAGCCGGGTGCAGATAGAGTGCAGAATAAAAACTGTTCTGTTCATGCTGTATCTAGAACCAGAGAGTGCAGTACATGTAATGAGTATAATACACATAATTTGGGGTCTTTTAAGTGGGTTAAGGAATCCCAACTCACCAACAATGGAGCACAGAGTAAATAGAGAAGCACTCTACCAACCCTGCTATGGGTTCAGCAGAGTCTGAGGCTGAAGCCATTTTACTAATTTCAAGATCAGAATCCTGAATGAAACTCCTTATGGCAGTTATGGAGGGACCATATGGCTAAGGAAAGCAAGGTAAGATGGGAAAAAGCTATGTACAAGCACATAAAGCACCGTGTGGGTGTAAGAAAAGTAAGGACCTAAGTGAAGCCAGGGTTCTGATTGATGAGTTGGACATTAAACTTTTGTCTAGCTTCTTTAAGGCTTAGTTTTTATTGTAAAGGACACAAAGGATTGGAGAAGAATGTGTATATATATATCGTACAAATGAAAAAAAGTTGGAAAATCAATGAGCTTACTAACAAAATTCCATGGCTTTGAAAAAACATTATTATCATATCCCATTCTCTTTTGCACTACCCTGAGCCATCTGTGTTTGTAGAAGGGTTAACAATTGACCCTTCCCACCCTGTGCCACACCTACAGCCTTTTGTTAATATGTTGGTCCTGTTTTCACACTGCTGTAAAAAACTAGAGTCCATCCTGTGAAGAATGAATCCCAACTTTTTAAGAGTTTTAAATAACCTGCAATGTGGGCAGCTCTGACACCCACCGGATGCCAAGCATCTAGTGATTCTGACTCTGAGCTCATTGAGTGTAGCATGGGGAAACTGGAGAGGAAAAGGGTTTCTCTCCACCACTGCAATGCACACCCATGGTCTGAGATCTCAGAGAAAGGACTTCAGTTGTGACACTGCACAGCCGGACTCCTGAAGACCGCTGCTCCTAATAATGATCATATGTCTGCCCCCAGCTAATCCTCCAAATGCTGAAGATCTAGAACTCATAAAAATCATCACCATAATTCACTGCCACAGCTGCACGTACTTTCAGGTGGAGTCACATATTACATGGGAACACAGAGACCTTGCACAGCTATCCATGCTTATCAGTCAAAAGGAAGCAGTGATGGTACTTAGAATCATTGTGGTCTTCCAGCTGCTAACAACACTGACTGTCCGGAAGTGTGGCTACAAAAGCTTATCAGCATCATTTGACAGAGGTTAAGAAGAGGAAAAGCTACACAGGGAAGACTTCCACATGGTGTTAAATTTAGGGAAACAATGCCTACTTGGGGTATGATCCCACAAATAGTATCACTTTAAAAAAATCTTCTAGGTTGTCTCCTGGGATTGCTTTTGGGTTTCTTTTATATTCTTTCTTTATTATGTTTTTTAAAAAAAAAACAGAGAAATCTATCATCTTAAAAATTAAAAGAACCATTTTGGAGACAATGCACAGAAACTTACTCTATTCTCTCTACAAAGTGATTGTCTCACTTACTCGGGGATGCTTCATACCCTGGATACAGTACAAAGAATATTGAAATGAACAGAAAGATGAGTGAGAATAGATGGATCTGTGTTCAAAGACAGTGAGGTCAAATTAGGAACACAGGCTCTACAACTAAATAGGCTAGGTCCAAATTCTTTGTTCAACCACAAAGCTATTTGGTTGAGATCAAGTTTGAAAAGTTTAAGGAAAGAACAACTCTGTTTTCTCCCAATCTGTGTGAATGAGGATTTCAAGGGCAACAAAGGTAGATGACCTGACATCCCCACACTAGCTTGCAACCACTATCTCCTCATCAGAGTGAGGAAACTTTAAAAAGACATTGTTTAAAAAGCCAGACATATAGGCTCTGCTAAAGGGCTCTGATATTAACTGTTAACACACACACTTATTGGATTTAGAACCACAAGCCGAACAAAGTAGGGAGTGGATGTGTACAAGATGGTGGTGCAGGGTTCTGTGTTCATAAGTAATAGTGCATCCCTCCTTCCCTTCCATATATTTTTCTCCCAACTCTTTCTATTATCTCTTCTAAAATCCTTCTCCTGTACTGCTTCTTTTCCTCTCAGTTCTGTCCAGAATAGTCAATGTGGTCATTAAGTAGATGATGGACACCTTGTGGAAGACATATGTGTCCCTTCATTGGAGATATTCAACAAGAACACCTTGTAAAGACAATTTTTAAAAACTGACTGAACGATGAATGATTTGTATTGTTTCTTTTATGAGACAGGTGCCCACTACACAGCCCAGATTGACCTTGAACACTGCCTTCCTGCCGAAGCTCCTATGTTCTGGGATTTCAGGTATGCACCATCATGTCTGTATTGGATTGAAAGTTTTAAACTTTACCTCCAAACTTGATTTGTTGTTATTGTTGTTGTTCTAGCATGAAACGTTCCATTCCTCCAGGAAGTATTCATAACACAATTTTGTGGAGAAAAGAAAAGGTTTGCCACAACCAAAGTGAAAGCACAAATACCCTGTGAATTGCAGGTTTTGTTGCTTTCATTTTTCAAGACTGAAAGCAAAACAAAGAAGGATGTGAGATGAATTTAGGAATCGCCTACATGGAACACATTCTCTGCACTGAAGCAGGAGATAGGGGTCTTCAGTAAGCAATCAGTCCATTCATTCAAAATGGATCTGACAATGAAGACAATGGACTCATGACAGGTGCTGCTCAATTCAATTGAGAAATTGAGAACAATTTCTCAAACAAATAAGAATTTTATTTTGCCTCTGAGATGATTAGTGGCATTGGGGCATTAGTAAATGTTATCCCAGCCCAATCTACCAAAATATAGACTAAAAACTGGAAAGGGAGTACACTGCCAGAACAGATTATCTTTTCCTACCAGTGCCTTGGAGAAGTCCACTCCCGCTTTGCAGATCCAGGCCACATAGATTAAAACATGTCCACTTTCCCCGGGTTTAAAGAATGATACTAGATATGTGTGGTCTTGCTTTTATCCAAAAATTTACCTCCCTGTGCACTCAGCAAAAACTAAGGGCTATGTTCCTAGGAATCTGGGAGGCTGGTGGGATATTGACCTTGTTTCCTAAGCTACTCCTTTGGGTAAACTTTAGTGCCCATGTGAGTAAAGCTGTCACCTCCCCAGTGATGCCAAACACAGAAATTTCCCAAATGACCCACAAGGGAAATTTCTGTTTATTTTGCAGTGTAGCTGGAATCAAGGTGCTTTCATCACACAGGAAATTTCTTCATTCCTTTGCTATATGTTAAGCTTGTACTTAGAGAAAGACTATGCATGGTTGTATTATACTTTGCCATAATGGTTTATCACTGAAAGGAGTATTTGTTTCTATCCTCCACAAGAATATGATTTTGCACTTCCTTACTGTGGTAGGTTAGATAGGGACCTGAATTGTCTACACTAGTAAGCATCTGTTGCCGAAGCCAACATCTGGGACACTGTGGAACTAAGGGTATTCTCAGATTAGACACACATGAAGGAAATTTAAATGGAATCACCAAATAATAGGGAAGATAATGCCCCAACTAGACATGCTACCAAGTAAAACCCCTAATGCCATGAATGGGTTACATCTTATTGAGTCATTAGCCAAAGTGATCCCATAGACCACACCCCAAAAACATTATAAGCTATTGCCTATGCTACTGGTTACACTCTACAACTTGACAATAAGGTCCTATTACTGAAGACACTATTTATGTCTCTGAACATGGAGAAACAGAGCTGCTACTCAACTAGTTTAACCATTTCAAAGCACTGGAAGGTTATACACATGCTACTAGAGGAGAAAAGTAATCATTAATCTCACCCAGCTATGACTAAGCTCAATATATCTAGCCAAACACTTTATAAGAGAGAGTAACACGAATAAGAGAGAGAAGTTGTTTAGACCAAGAAGCAAATAATCTCATTTCAGATGATTAAGTACAAATACACAAATATGAAGGATCAAAGCAAGTCACAACCAAAAATTAGTATTCTTATTGTAATGTCCCCCAAGAAAAACAATGTACATGAAATATAAAATAATGATTTTAAAAATAGAAATAATAAACATAATCTAAGAACTCAAAAAGGATACCCAGCCTACTTCAAAGAAGATGATGAGCATCAAAGAACCTCCTTATGGAGATGGCTTCAATTCAGTAAACAAGCCACTAGGCAAAATGCCTTTGTTTCTGCCACAGACAGAATTCTGTATAAAAATGGACAAGCATGGATGCAAGCAGAGGTGACAATGAAACTCTGCCAAGACAGGGTAAGCAAGTCCTCAATAGTTCCTGCCTCACAAATGTATCTGTTAGTTATATTGTAACAGAAGGTTGAAGATGATGCTCCAACATTATAGAGAGATTTCGGTGACTGTTCAGGCAGCAAACTGTCTCTGTCATTTTTTTTTTTCATTTTGTAAACTGCTAACCTGCACTTCTGGTTTACTCGGATAATAAGTTTTATTCCTTCTCAAGTTTCTGATGAGATTGAAGACCAGATAGTTTAGTCTTTTTAGGTAAGCTTAGTTGTTTAGGTAATTAGATGTTTTTAGGTCTAAATAGATGCTTTAAGTTGATGAAGATGAAATATGATGGGCATTGATTTACATTCAGAATTTTAGGCTCCCCATGATAGGAAAGATGTTTTCTGCAAGAATGACAAATACTGTCCTCGACTCACTTTGTAGACCAGGCTGGTTTCGAACTCACAGCCTCTGTCTCCTGAGTGCTGGGATTAAAGGCGTGCACCACCACTGCTTGGCCTCATTTTTCTCAATTTTTTTTATTAATTTATTCTTGTTACATCTCATTGGTTATCCCATCCCTTGTATCCTCCCATTCTTCCCTCCCTCCCATTTTCCCCTTATTCCCCTCCCCTATGACAGTTCCTGAGGGGGATTACCTCCCCCTCTATATGATCATAGGGTATCAAGTCTCTTCTTGGTAACCTGCTGTCCTTCCTCTGAGTGCCATCAGGTCTCCCCGTCCAGGGGATATGGTCAGAGGTGAGGCACCAGAGTGTGTGAGTCAAGGCTACACAGAGAAACCCTGTTTTGAAAAACAAAAAGAACAAAAAAATGGGAAATGTAAACAATAATTGCTCCTTATATTTTTAAATGTTGTACTATTTATGTAGCTGTACATATTGCCTTTCAGATGTGTAAGGATTTTCCTACATTTAGGAAACTTCTGAGATTGCAAAGAATATACAAACATAGGAAACTTGTTTTAATTATGAGTGGATACAATGGTAGTATATAATTGATACTTTTTTGTCTACTTACATGACTCTGAACATTAAGTTTTGTTTCTATTCCAAGAAATATTAGTTCAGCTCTGCCTTCAACCCACTAGAACACAGTGTACTAAATGGCAGAAGCAAACCAGTCCGTGGTGTCTGAGTTTATTTTCAGGGACTTTGTACTTCAAAAGAACTACAGATTTTCCTCCTGCTGACATTTTCCATCCTCTACCTGGTGACTGTGGTAGGAAACAGCTTCGTTGTAATATTAATCATCATTGATCATCGTCTCCACTCTCCCATGTACTTTCTGTTGGCTAATCTCTCATTTATTGACTTCTGCTTTTCCTCAGTGACCACCCCCAAATTGATTATTGACCTCCTAAAAGAGAATAAAACCATTTCCTTTGGGGGCTGCAAAAAAAAAAAATGACAAATACAATTAGCCGAAACACCATGAATGTAACATTTATATAACTCCTGATTGTTTCATGGTTCTTCTTGCTGCACGTAGTTTATTTTATTTATGTGTAATAATATAAATATATATGCCCCCCCAAAAAGAAATGTGGTGGATCCACCTTTTTAAAAAAGTATCTGATCCCACTCTCCAAAATCCCCCTTATAAGAACCTAAATACACAGATTCAATCCCGCTTGTTTGAATGTTGGCTTGTTTTCCTATAAATTAAATATTCAATATTCAATAAAGTCTGAAAAGTGAAAATAAAAAAAGAACTCGAAAAGGATATGAATACATACTTCAATGAAGACTGTGAAAACACAATCAGATAAGTGAAATAATAAAAATAATTAAAGATATAAAAACAGAATTTAATGCATATGCAGAATTTCTGGAAAAGGGAAAATTACATAAGCCTTGAAATAAAAAATGCAAAAGTTCTAACCAAAAATTCAGAAGAAGGCCTCAACAATAGAGTGGAAGAGAGACTGTTAAGTATTAAAATCAAAGTAGAAGTGGATCACCTAATCAAAGAAAATGTCAAAATCAGAAATAATATAGTAACTCTGAGATACTGTAAAAAGGCAAACCCAACAAATAATAAAGATGAAGAAGAGTTTTAGCTCAGAGGCACAGAAAATATTTTCAATAAAATCATAATCCCCCATCTAATGAAATAAATGTTTACAAGATCCAAGAAGCATACAGAGCATCAAATAGTACCAAAAACAAAACTCCATGTCATATACTTGTCAAAACATTAAATGTACATGAAAAAAAGAGATTATTAAAAGTGGTACAAGAAAAAAATAAACTCACATGCAAAAGCAGGCCCGTAACAGTAACATCAGACTTCTCAGTGGAGACCACAAAAACCAAAAGGGATTGAATCACTGTTCTAAAAGTAATGGAAAACAAGAGATGTCACCCCAAACTACTATACCTAGTGAAACTATCAGTCATAACTTGAGGAGAAAAAAATCTGTATGATAAATACAGAGTTAAATAATTAATGACCTCTAATACAGCTCTACTGAAAGAAATACTTAGGTCTGAAGAGAAGGTTGAATACACCCAAAATGTCTCATGGAACAAGTAGGTTCAGAACACCTAGTCAAAAGAGTTTTATTAGAAAAAAAATTATAAAACCAATAAAATTATAGGAGTTTTTATACATCATTCAATAATAACTCTTAATTTTACAAATATCAACTACATAATAAAATGACATAGACTCACAGATTAGTGAATCCAAAGCAAGATCCTTTGTTGTTGTTGCTGCTGCCAACACAGTTCATAAGGAATAATGGAAACACCTAGAGAAAGGGGACAGAAAAAAAGGTATTCTGATCAAATGGAACCAGGAAACAAGCATATTAATATACAACAAAATTGACTTCAAACCAAAACTGTCCCATAGATATAAGGAGAAAAAATGTTAGCCTCATTAAAGGAAAAACTCACCAATAATATATTACAATACTAAAAACATATGCATCAAACACAAGAGAACCCAATTTCATGAAAAAATAAAAACACCACAGATCAACACCAACACAGTGATTTCATTATCATATTCTCACCAATATATAGATCATCTAGGAAAAAATAAATACCAGTAGATAAGTTTTGTAGTTAAGTAACATCATAAATCACATAGACCCAAGAGATGTCTATAGAATATCCCAACAAAAAGTCAAAGGATGCACATTTTTTTTAGTGGCCCATGGGATATTCTCCAAAATAGATCATGTATCAAGATGTAAAGCAAATCTCAAAAAAAAAATACAGAAAAATCACAGCCTGGATTATTTCCAACCATCATGCACTAAAGATGGATAAAACAATAACAAAATGGCAGAAACAAATTAATAAAATCTAAATAAGACTCAGAAGGGGAAATAGAATAGACTAAGTTAGTAGTTGACAAGAGGGAAGAGGATAGGAGAAGGAGCACAGAGAGAAATGAGAACGGAGATCAGACCTGGGGAGAACAGGGGAGCAGAAGACAGAAGCCCTGCAGAGAAAAGAGAAACTCTGGGTGGGGGCATCTCTGTGACAAGCTGGAGACCTAAGTCAGGATAGGCTTCTAGGAGGATATGATGGAGGCCCTGGCTGACACACCCTTCAAAATAGCCACAAATAATGTAAAGTGTCTAGCTGTACCTCTAACCAAGGAAGTCAAAGACTATATAACAAGAACTTCAAGTTTCTCAAAATTGAAGAAGATACCAGAAGATAGAAAGATCTCCCATGCTTATTAGGGAATTAACATAGTAAAAATGGCCATCTTACCAAAAACAATCTACAAATTCAATGCAATCTCCATCAAAATACCAAGACAATTCTTCACAGACTTTGAAAGAACAATTCTAAATCTCATATGGAAAACAAAAAAACCTATGACCAAGGGGAACCTCCTTGCTCACTACATGGTCATAGGCTATCAAGTCTCATCTTGGTAGCCTGTTTATTCTTTCTCTGAGTGCAAGCAGTGTTCAGATATGGGGCACCAGAGTTCATGTGCAAGTCAGTCCCCACTCTCCACACAGCTGTGGAGAATGTCCTGTCCATTGGGTAGATCTGAGGAGGGGTTTGATGTTTACTGTTTGTGTTGTCCTTGATTGGTGCAATAGTTTGAGCAGACACCCCTGGGCCCAGATCCACCAATTATGATGTTCTTCTTGTAGATTTCTAGGACCCTCTGGATCCTTCTATTTCCTCATTCTCATATATTTCTCTCACCTAGAGTCCCAATAGCATGTCCTCACATCTATCCCAATCTCCTGGTAAGTGAAGACTTTCATGGGACATGCCTTTTAGGCTAGTGTCCAATTATAAGTGAGTATATACCATATGAGTCTATTTCTGGGTTAATTGACTCAGTATGATAATTTCTAGTTCTATCCATTTGTCCACAAATTTTGAGATTTCCTTGTTTTTAATAGCGGAGCAGTAGTCCATGGTATAAATGTACCACAGTTTCTTTATTCATTCTTCAACTGAGGGACATTTAGGCTGTTTCTAGGTTCTGGCTATTATGAATAAGGCTGCTATGAACATGGTTGAGTATATATCCTTGTTGTGTGCTAGAGCATCTTCTGGGTATATTCTAAGGAGTGTAATAGCTGGGTCTTGAGGAAGCCCTATTCTCAGTTTTCTGAGAAAGCATCAGATTGATTTCTGAAGTGGTTGTACAAGTTTGCATTCCCACTAGCAAGGAAGGACTGATCCTCTTTCTCCACATCCTTGCCAGAATGTGATATCATTTGAGTTTTTTATCTTAGCCATTCAGATGGGTGTAAGATGGAATCTCAGAGTGGTTTTGATTTGCATTTCTCTGATGACTAAAGACGTTGAACATTTTTTAAAGTGTTTCTCAGCCATTCGATATTCCTCTGTTGAGAATTCTGTTTAGTTCTTAGTCCCATTTTTTAATTGGATTATTTGGTTTGGTGTTGTTTCATTTCTTGAGTTCTTTATATACCTTGAATATTAGATCTTTGTCAGATATAGTGATGGTATAGGCTGTTGTTTTGTTCTGTTGAAAGCGTCTTCTACCTTGCAGAAGCTTCTCAGCCTCATGAGATTCCATTTATTAATTGTTGACCTCAAGGCCTGGGCTGTTGGTTCAGGAAGTTGTCTCCTGTGCTATTGTGTTCCAGGCCCTTCCCCACTTTTTCTTCTAATCAATTTAGTGTCTCTGGTTTTATGTTGAGGTCTTTAATCCACTTGGACTTGAGTTTTGTGCATAGTGATAAATATGTGTCTAATTGCATTTTTCTACATGTAGACCTCCAGTTAGACCAACTCCATTTGTTGAAGATGCTAGCCTTTTTCCATTGAAAAGATTTGGCTTCTTTGTCAAAAATCAAGTGACCATGTGTGTGTGGATTTATTTCTGGGTCTTCAATTCAATTCCATTGATCCACAAACCTATTGTCATGCCAGTACCATGCTGTTTTAATTACTGATGCTCTATAGTACAGCTTGAGATTAGGTATGGAGATTCCTCCAGAGCACCTTTTATTGTACAGGATTGTTTTAGCTATTCTGGATTTTTTGTTTTTCTATACAAAGTTGAGAATGGTCTTTCAATATATTTTTTAAAAAATTATATAGGTATTTTGAGAGGGATTGCATTGAATCTGTAAATTGCTTTTGGTAAGATGGCCATTTTTCACTATATTAATTCTCCCAATCCACAAGCAAGCGAGCTCTTTCCATCTCCTGATGTCATCTTCAATTTCCTTCTTCAGATACTTAAGGTTTTTTTCATACACATCTTTCACTTGCTTGGTTAGAGTTACATCTAGATACTTTATATTATTTGTGGCTGTCGTTAAGGGTATAGTTTCCTGAATTTTTTTCTCAGCATGATTGTCATTTGTATACAGGAGGGCTACTGACATTTTTGTATCCAGCCACTGTGCTGAAGGTGTTTATCTGCTGTAGGAGTTCTCTGGTGGAATTTTGGGGTCACTTATGTACACTCTCATATCATCTGTGAATAGGGATAATTTGACTTCCTCCTATGTGGATCCTCTTGATCTCATTTTTTGTCTTATTGCTCTAACTAGAACATGAAACTATTTTTATTTGCAGGCATGCAAAATATCTAAGCATTCCACCAGAAAAGAACTGATAGATACATTTATCAAATTAGCAGAATAATATATATATATTAAAACACCAAGAAAGATATTAAGTAAATAATATAATTTACATTTTCTTCAAAAATACCTTCCAATAAATCTAACCAAAGAAGTGAAAAATACCTACAATGAAAACTTTATGACACAAAAAAAGTAAATGGAAGATTACAGAAGATATACCTCCCATACTCTGTTGAATTTTGGTTTGGCTTTGCTTTCATTGTGACCGTGACCTTCTTTTTCCCTCTTAAAATAAGCAGCATGCAATTTACTTTTTAATTCATAAGAGCCTACAGTTAAGAGAGTTTGAATTTTTAGAGACTTTGAACTTTTAAAGAGACATTGAATATTTAAAGAGAACTTGGATTTTTAAAATTTATAAAACTTTACAGACCGGAACTTTTAAAGCTGTACTATATTATATTGTGATATATAATATATTATATTGTGATATTAACATAATGTTTTATGATTTAAAAGGATATAAAGATTATTTGTTTGACACTGATGTGTTTGTGTGCAAAGCTGACAAGGGAACAATAATTGTACTGGTTAGTTTTTTTGTCAACTTGACATACTAGAGTCATTTGGGAAGAAGGAACCTCAACTGAGAAAAGGTTTCATTAGATTTGCATGCAGACAAATCTGTAAGACATTTTCTTGATTAATGATCAATATGGAAGAACCCAGTGCATAGTGGAAAGTGCCAGCCCCAGACAGATAGCCTTGGATTATATAAGAAAGTAAGCTGAAGCCAGGCGTGGTGGCTCACACCTTTAATCCCAGCACTCGAGAGGCAGAGACAGGTGGATCGCTGTGAGTTTGAGGCCAGCCTGGTCTACAAAGTGAGTCCAGGACAGCCAAGGCTACACAGAGAAACCCTGTCTTGAAGAAAAAAAAAGAAAGTAGGCTGAGTAAACCATGATGAGCAGCATTCCTGCATGGCCTCTGCTTCAGTTCCTGACTCCAGGCTCCTGCACTGAGGTCCTGCACTGTTTTCTCATGATCTACTGCAAAACATAAGAAGAAATAAACTCCCTCCTTCACAAATTGCTTTTGGTCATGGAGTTTTATCACAGCAATTGAAACTTTTTTTATTTTATTTTTTATTTTTTATGTATTTTTTATTAATTTATTCATATTACATCTCAGCTGTTAGCCCATCCCTTGTACCCTCCCATTCCTCCCTTCCTCCCACTTTCCCCCTACTCCCCTCCCCTATGTCTGTGTCTGAGGGGGACCTCCTCCCCCTGTATATGCTCATAGGGTATCAAGTCTCTCCTTGGTGACCTATTATCCTTCCTCTGCGTGCCACCAGGCATCTCCATCCAAGGGACATGTTCAAATATGGGGCACCAGAGTTTGTGTGAAAGTCAGATCTCCTTCTCCACTCAACAGTGGAGAATGTCCTGTCCATCAGCTAGTCTGGGTAGGGGTTCGAGGTTTACTGCCTATATTTTCCTTGGCTGTTGCCATAGTTTGGGGAGGACCCCAGGGCCCAGACTCGCCTGTAGTTTTCCAGGACCCCCTGGATCCTTCTATTTCCTCATTCTCCCAGGCTTCTCACACCTAAAGCCTCAATAGGATGTCCTCCCCTCTTACCCACTTTCCTGGTAGGTACAGTTTTTCATGGGGATGTACACCTTGGACTAGTGTCTCGATATAAGTGAGTATATACCATTTAGCTCTTTTTGCTTCTGTGTGAACTCACTCATTATGACAATTTCTAGTTCAATCCATTTGTCCACAAATTTTGGAAATTCCTTGTTTTTAATAGCTGAGTGGTATTCCATAGTGTAGATGTACCACAGTTTCTTTATCCATTCTTCTACTGAGGGACACATAGGTTGTTTCCAAGTTCTGGCTATTATGAATAAGGCAGCTATGAACATGGTTGAGCATATGTCCCTGTTGTGTGGTAGTGCATCTTCTGGGTATATTCCAAGGAGTGGAATAGCTGGGTCTTGAGGAAGCCCTATTCCCATTTTTCTGAGGAAGCACCAGATAGCTTTCCAAAGTGATTGTACTAGTTTGCATTCCCACCAGCAATGAAGGAGTGTTCCTCTCTCCCCACATCCTCGCCAACATTGGGTGTCAGTTGACTTATTGATCTTAGCCATTCTGATGGGTGTAAGATGGAATCTCAGAGTTGTTTTGATTTGCATTTCCCTGATGACTAAGGAGGTTGAGCATTTCTTTAAGTGTTTCTCAGCCATTCTCTGTTGAGAATTCTCTGTTTAGTTCTGCGCCCCATTTCTCTATTGGGTTATTTGGTTTGGTGGTGTTTAATTTCTTGAGTTCTTTATATATTATGGATATTAGACCTTTGTCAGATGTAGGGTTGGTGAAGATCTTTTCCCAGTCTGTAGGCTGTCGCTTTGTTCTCTTGACAGTGTCTCCTGCCTTACAGAAGCTTCTCGGCCTCATGAGGTCCCATTTATTAATTGTTGATGTTAAGGCCTGGGCTGTTGGTGTTCTGTTCAGGAAGTTGTCTCCTGTGCCTATGTGTTCCAGACTATTCCCCACTTTTTCCTCTAATTGGGTTAATGTCTCTGGTTTTAGGCTGAGGTCTTTAATCCACTTGGACTTGAGTTTTGTGCATGGTGACAAATAGGGGTCTAATTGCATTTTTCTACATGTAGACATCCAGTTAGACCAGCACCATTTGTTGAAGATGCTGTCATTTTTCCATTGAATGGATTTGGCTTCTTTGTCGAAAATCAAGTGGACAAATGTGTGTGGATTCATCTCTGGGTCTTCAGTTCGATTCCATTGATCCACTAGCCTATTCACAGCAATTGAAACTTAACTACAACAATTAAACATCCCCATTTAACAGTGGGACTTAATATTAAGCAGAGATTTCTAAAAAGACAAAATACAAATAGATGAGAAATGCTTGTTAAAATGTTAAACATTCGTAGCCATCAGGAAAATGAAATTTAAAACTTTGAGATTTCCTCTTCCCTTAATCCGAATGGCTGAGATACATAAATGATTACAAATGCTGATGTAGGTGTGGAGGGAGGGGACTATTTATTTCGTGCTGCTAGAAATGCAAACTGCTACAACTGCTACAAAAAAAAGTCAATGTGAAGTTTCCTCAAAAAGCTAAAAATATATCTACCGTATGATCCAATTATACCAGTCTTGGCCATATACCCAAAGGATTCCACATCCTACTCTAGAGCTATCTTCTTGTCCTATTCACTACCCTACTCACAACCACTTGGAAATTAAAACAGACTAAATGTCTAGCAATTGCTGAATACATAGTGAAAATGCAGTATATTTACACAATAGACTATTATTCAGCTATTAAGAAAAAATGAAATTATAGTTAAGTAGATGGAGTTGGACATTTATTCTAAGTGAGGTAACTCAGGCCCAGCAAGTCAAATGTCATATATTTTCTCTCATTTGTTGATAACACTTTTGAATCTTCAGATATGTGTTTTTATCTAGAATACTCATGGAAGTCAGAAAATTACTAAGGAGCCATGAAGAGGAAGAATCAAGAGAGGAGAGATAGAATGCATTAGTATAAAGGGTTAAAGGGAAATGGTGGAACAGGAAGAATTAAACTGGCATTGGGGAACAGAGGAGTGTATAGGAGAAAATGTGGAGAGGAAGAAAAAGCACTTAAGACTTTTCAAAAATCTTTTCTACTACTGCAGAAGTGTGTGTGTGTGTGTGTGTGTGTGTGTATGTGTGTGTGTGTGTGTGTGTGCGTTTAGGCTTAACAGGACATGGGAAGTTGATGAGTAGCTTCAGAACACACACACACACACACACACACACACACACACACACGAGAGGGAGAGGGGGGGGCAACCTATAATGGAGCGACAATGTCCCCACTAGTTACCAGAGGCTAACAAAGAAAAAGTCCAGTATGGAGAATAAATTAATAAATTGCTTCTTTTGGATTTTTTTGAAAAATTAGCTTCCATAGACTCCCAAACATTACAAGTCATTGTCTTGGTTCTTGGTTACTTTCCAGAACTTGATGGTACACCCTACTGCTAAAGACACAAGACAATTGAACCATCAAACATGATGAAATCAAGCTGGTACAGACCTAAAAGGTTCAGCCCTCCTGGCTGTATTTCATAATAATGAAATGTGCTATGCAAGCTACTGGGAGAGACTTGTAATCATCAGCTATATCCACCTGTGATCTCCACTAGCTACATCTATGGCTGACCTGAGAAGACATGCTGATAGGTATGATATTGGCACAAAAATCATGAGAGTAGTCAACCACTTTTGTCTTGGGTTTTAAGTCCAACTTCACAAGATGAAACTCATACGTGGTACAATTATTATCCCAAGAAGCTGTGACTACACAGTTCTAGGCCTTAGAAGATAGCCTACTACTGTTGCTTTTAAGTCAATGTAGCATTAAACTGACTCTTAATGACTTGTTATTATACACATGGATCAGTTACTTCTCATCGGAGAAGTTTCTATTTTCTGTGAATAGTGATTAACAGAAAGACACAAATGGCTAAAGTATATAACATAAGAGACTGCAAAATGTTCAATGCAGAAGGGAATATATACACTAGTTCTCTCAAGACCCAGAGATCATTGTGGAAGAAGAAACAGCATGTAAGAGTCAGAGATGACGGATGACTGAAAGAAAACAATTTCTGGACGCAGCAGGAAGCTGTATATATAAACTCCCATGCTGGTGACAGCATGTACAAAACATGCACGCAAAAGTCAAACAAAAGTCCAGTACTAGAAGGGAAATTGGCCATACAATCCCACTCCTTGCTGTGGTGCAATCAGATATTGTTAGCTAGTGGAAAGAAAAGGTCAATTTTCTCTAAGTGTAGCCCTTAACAAGTTGGTCATATTTGGGGTATCACAAATTGTTTCTGAATGATGCAGCATTGAGTGGACATGAAAGAGGGTGGGTCTAGGAAGATATGAAAAGAAAATAATCAAAACACATTATATGAAACTCAAAACTCTAAAAGAACTAATAAATGTATAAAAATAACCCTTCAATCTCTATTAAATTCTATTTTCATGTCTTAAATTTTTTTAACTTCAACTTTTATTTTCTCAGTCTTCTTTCTAGATTGTATATCTTTAAGTGCCTTGAACTCTATTTTGAAATAATTGTCTTTTTTTAATCAGCTAAGTTGTTTTTCTCAGGGAGAATTACAGTGTATGAAATATTACCTCAATTATTCATGTTATTTATGTAAATGTGTTGGGACCTAGATATCTGGTTAGAGCATTGGTGGTTTTTCTTGATGATTATATTGAATCTCATTTTTGATGAGTGTGTATTTGGATCTTTATCTACAGTTACACTAAGTTTTTCAGGCTGTAGACCAACTGAACAGCAGTTGTTCAGTCCCAGGGTACCTCTGTGTTCATGAGCAAATGTGGTACCATACATGGTCCCTGTCGGCTGTGGATTGGTGCAATTTCTGATCCCAGGAGCAAACTTTCTGCAGGCTTAGAATATTCTTGCTACAGCTCTTCAGAAGTCTGTGGAATGATAACATGTTTCTGCAGGTTGTCCCTGAGTGGCAGGGAATGAGGTTAGAGTGCAAAGAAATCCCTAAGGGTGGATACAGGATGCTACATCATCTACATAATCTACATCATTTTAGGAGGAGATGTATAGGATGAAAGTCAGGCTGGTTCCTCCTACCTGCAATTAAAGGAGCAAGATGCTAATAAGTGACTGTTGGACAGTAGGCAAGCTCATGTTGTCTAATCCTTCAGTCAAGGTCATAGCAATATCTTCTTTAATGTGCTTTTAATTTTCTTATTATACTTCACATTGAAGAATTCCATTATGAAAATTCTTTCTACCCTATGTTGAGGAAATACCCTTTCATTTTTTCTTCCTAGTCACATTGGTTTGTCTCTATGTAAAAAAAAAACCTGTCTTAGTTATTTTCTATTTCTGTGATAAGACACCATGACCAAGGTTACTTCTAAAAAAGATTTATTCAGGTTAGAGTCTGTGACCTTCATGGAAGGGAGCATGGCAGGAGCAGGCAGGCATGGTGTTGTAGCAGTAGCCAAGAGCTTACATCCAATTCACAAATATGAGTCAGAAAAAGAGACTGGGGTGACATGAGTCTTTTAAATCCTCATAGACTCCCCCAGTGACATACCTCCTCCAACAAAGGCCACATCTTCTCATCTTTCCTAAAGAGTGCCACCAACTGGAGACCTAGTATTCAAATATATGAGTCTCTGGGGGACATTTTCCTTAGAACCTACACACACACACACACACACACACACACACACACACACACACACAAACTTTATGATAATGGTTTTCTGAATTTGTATAGAATTTACAAGTAAATGCATACTCAAAACTAATATTTTGGGTTTGTTGCTAATTTTGAAATTATATTTCATTTTTTTTTGAAGTTATATTTTGCTTACAACATTTCTCCCTTTCCCTTTCTCCCTCTAAGCTCTCCCACATAACCCTTCCCTCTCTCTTTCAATTTTTTTATCTCTGTTTCCATCAGCTGTTAATGCATGCATCTATGTATTTGTGTGTGTGTGTGTGTGTGTGTGTGTGTGTGTGCATTCCTAAACATAGCCTGTTTCATCAGCACAATGGTATTTGTATGTATGGTTCAGGGCTGACCATCTGGTGCTATACAATCAATTGTTGTGCTCTTCTTTGGGGAGGGTCATCTCTCTTGCTCCCAGCTTTACTCAGTTGCCTAAACTTCTTTGTATGGGACTGAGGCCTCATGGGTTTTTCCCCATAAAGTTTTGTGTGTCTGTTAGTGTCATCCTTGTTTAGCTCATATTGGTGAGACATCATGAGTGTAGGATCTAATGTTATTAGAGAACACAATCTCACTGTCAAATCCCTGATCCTCTGGTTATTATAACCATTTTGTTCCCTCTTCTGCAATGTTCCCTAACCCTTAAGTACGGGAGTGTCTGACAGATGTATCCACTGGGACTGAAATCCACAACTCTGTATATTTATTGATTGTGGTGATCTCCATCTGTTGCAAAGTTTCCTTGATATGGGGTGAAGATTGCATTTATCTGTGTGTCGTTCTTCATCCTGCAATGATGGAGGGCCCATGCTCCACATCTGGTGGGTCAATCCAGATGCTGCTTGCCTCCAGACAAGAACATATGGACCTTGAGATCAATGGTCCCAAGGTCATATTTCTTGCTGAGGGACAGATTTAAGCACTCAGACATGAGGCTCCTGGCTTGGGCACTAAGTCAGGTTCCCAGCCTCTCTGAGGAAGGTTAGAAATGAGTTCCCACACACCAAGGTGTTACATTTAGCTCTTTTTAGAATAAGACTGAAAGTCTCAAAAAGCAGTGGAGACTCGGGAGCTCCACATGTGTTACAGTTCCTTGTTTGAGCCACAGCACCAAGCACAGCAACAGAAACAGGCAAATGTCCGAAAGCCACTGGCAGACAGTTGAGAGGCTGGCCTGGCGGTGCTTCACTGGAGGTCAGCACCTAGCTGTTGGCAGTGGTTGACCAGGCCCCAGTGGCTGCGAAGGAAGTTGTGCCATTGCTCTCTAACCACCTTGCATCCAGCTGCAGTTCCTAATCTGCCCTGCCCTCCCCCCAGAATAAATGGAGCCTCAGACAGTCATGGCGGCAGAATGTTGAGGAAGAGAGCACAAGCCGGAGCATGAACATGTGCCCAAGAACACCCCCACAAGCCAGCCAGCCTCTCAGTTATAAACCTTGGGCAGTAGAGAGAGGTTTTGAGGGTGAATGTGTCTGACTCACTAGGGCTAAGGGTGCCAGGATACTTAATCTACATATACTGATATAGTAGCTCACTTGCATGAAATAGCACGGAGCCCTACCACAAGAAGAAAACAGCACTTAATTATCCCATGTGTAAGGGGATGACTTCTAGGACTACATGGCACCCCTTACAAAATCAGGGGTTACCAGATAAGATGGAGTGAAAACCCTACTAAGAAAGGGAGTCCATCTTCATAGATCAAGCTTGAAACAGCTACCTGGAAAAGTCAGTCTTCAACCTTATCCAGCAGAGTCCCACATTTGAGAGTATAAGGACAAATGTTTGTAGATTGTTCTTGATGATTGTGCTTTTTTTTTTAATCTTAGTTGTTGGTTCTTCTCTTCACTAGCAATAAGTAGTTGGCTAGATTTATAATACAAGGCTTGGTATCCTTTGTCTTAAGCAGATCTTAAATCCAATTAATGAGTAGTTGGTTACAGCCAGGTATGTGTGCCACTACTGCATCTGGAGGGTTATTGTGCAGAACTGGTCATTCCTGTGGTTCATAGGTTTCATAGCTGGTAGGAATGTTGGCTGCCTCTCTCCTTTGAAAGCTTGCATGGCACTTTCTGGTACCATGAAAGCTAGGCCCCAGCAGGGTCGGGGGCCATTCTGGTCGGTTCCAGCTCAGGGGCCTCTTGGCCCTCTTTCTGAAGTACATGGTGTCTTTAGCAATAGAGACTTACCTTCTACCTCTAGAATATAACAAAATGCAATAGCAATAGGCTATATATTTGGGGATTTTCTTAGACAGCTCTGGCCAACAATCAAAAGAGAGCTTCTTATGTCTGGAATTGGTATTTTTGTTAGGTAGCATTGTCTTTGGCTCTTGAACACAGCACTGCCATCTTAGAGTCAAGAAGTTAATTAATCTAAAGACATTTGTGTTTATACACTGAGTAGCATGATTTATGGGTTTATTGGTGTTTAAGTAAAGACTTAGAGTATTATGGCTCCCTGTGGCCTTTCAGCATTCACATTGTTATTTTATCAACCTACCTTCTCCTGTATTTACCTCCCTGCCCTTCACTTAAGGAGCCCCATCCTTTTCCCATGTCTCCTATCTGATCACTTGTATCATTCTCTTCTCTTTGCCCTCCTACCACGTCAGTGGTACGGTTTTCTGGGTTGGTATGATATTGTACTCCAATCCCATCTGTTTTAAATTTCTATTGCAATAAAAAAAACTAATATAAGTTTTAAGGCTTATAGCACTGAAACGTTAATACTTTATTGCTTTTAGAGGCCAGTATTCTGAAATGTATTGCACTACAATAAAATCAGTGTTGCAAAAGCTACATTCCTTCTGGGAGTTCTGGGTGATAATCCATTCCCTTTCCTTTTATAACTTCTGTATGGCTGGTTAGTTACATTGTTTGTTTGTTTGTTTGTTTGTTTTTTACATCATTTGAGATCAAACTCAGTATTTTGTTGTACTAGTCAAGTACTCTACCACTTTCCTGTGTACCCATACCCTATTACACTTTTCTGAGACCACATGCACAACCTGCTCCATGCTTCCTTCCTTCATTTTCAAAACCAGCAAGAAAACATCATCACTCTGGCACTCGTTCCTGATTCCATTTTATAGGAACTTCTGTGAATTTATGTGACCAATCTATGCAATTAAAGCTATCATACCATTTTAGAATACTTAATCCCGTCTTCCATATACTTTTTTCTGTATGAAGTAAGATATTAAGATATTTTTGGGTTTTGGATACTAAGGCATGAATATGTTTCAAGAAAGGAACATTATCCTATCTTCTAGAACTTGTGGTAAGCAGATGTGGTGGTTTGAACTACTGAGATTTTTCTACTTCTTTTCTACTCAGTCTTTGCTATTGCTTTGACAAAAATGTACCTGTACTGTAATACACCCGTTCATTTAATATATAGGGCATGTAGGATGCCTAGTCTTATTTAAAATCCTATTTAAATCTGCATTTTCTAGTCTTGGGTAGACATTAAAACTAAGGCTCTTGCTAAAGTGAAATTGGTCAATGCTTGAATGTCAGCTTTGCATTCAGCACCTGCTCATAATTCTAATGTCTCCTCTCTTCATTCCAATTCTCCTCCTTCTCTCTCTCTCTCTCTTCTGTTTTTCTTTCTGATATGAACCACACTAATAATTATATTCCAGCAACCCCTAACATTATCATTATATTTTATGATAATCATTGCTTTCTTCGAAAGTTAGGGACTCCAGAGAGTGGCTCCAAAACAATAGTGATATATATATTTCTAATTTCCCAGAAATAATCTGGGAATGTAGGAACAATTCAAGCAACAACCTCCATTCCCACATGAATTAAAAACATTTATGCCAAAACAGTGGTATTTTGTGTTCTACGGTGATGTATTCTGCTTGATTTTGGGGCCTGAGCATGTGACTTGTTTTGTCTCATGAGTTTTCTGCAGAAGTAATAAAAAAAAAACAAACATTCAGCCTCCTCATTCTTCTATCTATTCTATCTATTGAACTATCTATTCTATTTTGCACTTTCTTCAGTGATCCACCCCTGTCCCAGTTTCTTATTCTATTCTCTAGTCTCTGTGGTCATATGGAGTGTAGTCTGCTTATCAAAGACTTAACAACTAACATGCAAGTGAATACATATCACATCTGTCTTTGCAGGTCTTGATTACCAGACTGGGATAATTTTTTCTACATCCATACATTTAACTGATCATTTCAAGATTTTGTTTTATTAGCAGCTGTGTAACATTCTATTGTGTAAACTTATTTATCCATTCATCCATTGACAGAAATCTAGTCTCTTTCCAATTTTTGGATATTATGAATAGAGCAGCAATGAACATGGTTCAGCAAATGTATCCATAGTAAGATGGAGAGTCCTTTTGGTTTATTCCCATGGGTGGTATAGCTGGATCTTGAAGTAGGTTTATCCTAACTTACAGAGAAACCACCACACTGATTTTCATAGTGGTTGTACAAGTATACACTTCCATCAATAAAGAATGAGTTTTGTCCTTACTGCACATGATCTATCATGTGCTTTGTTGTCCTTGGCCACTCTGACAGTGTAAGATGGAATCTCAAAGTAGTTTCGATTTGCATTCTTCTGATAACTAATGATGTTGAGCATTTTAAATTCTTCTCAGTCATTTGTGTTTTATCTTTGGAGAACTCTCTTAAGTTCTGTACCCCATTGGGGGCACTATTTGTTTTCTTGATGGCCAGCATTTTTTAGTTCTTTATATATTTTTTGTTATTAATCCTCTATCAGATGTGTAGCTGGTTGAAAAAATCTTTTCGCATTCTGCAGTTAGAGACTGTTTCTCCCTTTCTTTTCTATGAGATTCAGTGTGTCTGTCTTTATCTTTATGTCTTTGATTTATTTGGACTTGAGTTTTGTACAAGGGTGATAAATGTGAATGTTTGCATTCTTATACATTTAGTCACCCATTTTGACCAGAACCATGTGTTGGAGATGCTGTCTTTTTTTTTCCAGTGTGTATTTCTGGCTTTTTAAAACCTGATTTCTCCCTCTCCTTTTAAAAATATTATTAAATTTACCCATTTAATCATATTATATCCCAGCCATGTTCTCCTTCTTCTTCCCTCCTGGTCCCTCCCTTCCACTTTCATCCCCTTCTCCTCAGAAAAGAAGAGCCTCTCCTCTTACAAACCCACCCTGAAACAGCAAGTCACATCAGGACTAAGCACAGCCTCTTCCACTTAGGCCAGAAAGACATCCCAGTTAAAACAAAGTGATCCAAAAAAAAGCTAATAGAGTCCATGTCAGATATGAGCCCCACCCCTGCACTTGCTAGGGGACACACACGAAGACTAAGACCGCCTATCCTTTCCCTCTATCCTCCACAAGAGTTCCTGAGCTCTGCCTAACGTTTGGCTGTGGGTCTCAGCATCTGTTTGATCTGCCGCTGTGTGGAGCATCTCACGGGACAATCATACTAGGTTTCTGCCTGAAAGCATAGCAGAACATCATTAATAGGGTCAGGAGTTGGCTTTATACTAGGGTGCATCTCAGTTTGGGTCAGTCATTGGCTGATCATTCCCTCAGTCTCTGCTTCATATTTATCCCTGCACATCCTGTAGGCAGGGTAAATTTTGGGCTGAAGGTTTTATGGGTGGGTTGATGTCCCCCTCCCTTCGCTGAATGTCCCACCTGGCTAAGAGGTGGCCACTTCAGTCCCCATGTCCACCACAGCTAGGAGTCTCAGTTAGAGTCACCCCCATAGCCTCCCAGGTGCCTACTTTATCACACGTCTCCAGCTTGTCACAAAGATGTCCCCCCCCCCCCTTGGTTTGCCTTCTCTCTCCCAGCCCTCTCATCTCACACCTCTGCTCTCCCCACATCAGGTGCCTATAAGTGAATGGACATATGTCTGGGTCTTCAATTCAATTCCACTGAGCAAGGTATCTGTTTTTATATCAATACCATGCTGTTTTAATTACTATAGCTTTCTTTGTAGTAGAACTTAAAATCAGGGATGGTGACAGCACCTACAGTTCTTTTATTATTCAGAACTTATTTAGCTATCCTGTGTGTATGTGTGTGTGTGTGTGTGTGTGTGTGTGTGTGTGTGTGTGTTTCCATAGAAATCTGAAAATTATCCTTTCCATTTCTGTGGAGAATTTGTTGGAAATTGATGGATATTACATTCAATCCATAGATTGCTATTGGTAGGGTGGCTGTTTTCCCTATATTTATCCTAACAATCCATGAACATAGAAGATTGTTCCATCTTCTGATAGCTTCTTCGCTTTCATTTTTCAATGTCTTAAAGTTTTTATTTTATATGACTTTCACTTGCTTGGATAGAGTTACCTGAAGATACTTTATTTTATTTTATTTTTGAAGCTATTCAGTATATTTTGAAATATATTGTTTCCTTGATTTCATTTCCAGTGCATTTGTCATTTGCATGTAAGAAGTGTACTTTGGTGGTTTGAGTAGATATGGCCCCTATAGACTCGTGTACTTAAGAGTTTGGCCCATGGAGAGTGGTACTACTAGAAGTGGTACTATTTGAAGTAGGTGTGGCCTTGGTAGAGGAAGTGTGTCACTGTGAGGTAAGCCTTGAGGTCTCCTATGCTCAAGCTCCACCCAGTAAGGTGCACAGGTCTCTTCTGCTGCCTGTAGATCAAGATATAGAACTCTCAGCTCCTCCAACGCCATGTTTGCCTACACACTGGCATACTTCTTGCCACGATTATAATGGATTAAACCTCTGGAACTGTAAGCCAGCTACAATTAAACATTTTCATTTGTAAGAGTTGCCTTGGTCGTAGCAATAAAACCCTAACTAAGACAGGTGTGTTGTTGTGTGTTAGTTTTTGTATTGTGCTATTTTTCTAAAAGAATTTATCAGCTGTGGTTTCCTGGTGAAGTTTTTAGGGTCACTTATGTACACAATTATATTATCTTCAAATAAAGGCATCTTACTTTTCTAGTTTTTTGTAACCCCTTGGTCTCCTTCAGTTGTCTTATTGCTCTAGCTAAGGCTTAAGGTACTGTACTAAATAGATAAGTAAAGAGCGGGCAATGTTGTCTTGTTCCTGATTTTAGTGGAAATGCTTTGAGTTTCTCTTTATTCATTCATGTTGATGTTGGCTAGGGGTTTCTGTAAATCACCTTTTTATGTGGAGGTATGCTCCTTATATCCCTAGCAGTAATAAAAATTGTCCCAACAGAAACAAGCCCAGGGCTAGATGGTTTTAGTATAGAATTCTATCAGACTTTCAAAGAAGATTTAATGCCAATACTCCTCCAATTATTCCACAGAATTGAAACAAAAGGAATGTTTCCTAATTTGTTTTACAAGGCCACAGTTATCCTGATGCCCAAGCCACATTAAAAAAATCAACAATGACAGAGAATTACAGACCAATTTCTCTTATGAACATAAATGTAAATACTTCTCAATAAAATAGTTGCAAACAGGAACCAGGAACACATCAAAAAGGTTGTCTACCATGATCAAATAAGCTTCATCCTAGAGATACAAAGATTGGTCAACATAAATAATCAATAAATGTAATCCACCACCTAACAGACTGAAAGACCAAAACAACAACAATGAAAAAAAAATACATGATCATCTCATTAGATGTATAAAATGCTTTTGATAAAATCTAACACTCCTTAATGATAAAAGTACTGGAGAGATTAGCAATATAAGGGATATACTTAAATAAAATAAATGCAATTTACACCAAGCCTGTAGCCAATATCAAATCAAATGAAGAAAAACCCAAAACTCAAGACAATTTCACTAAAATTAGGGACAAGAAAAGGTTGGTCGCTCTCTCCATACTTATTTAATATAGTATTTGAAATCTAGGCTTGGGCGATGAGAGAAAGTAAGATCAATGGGAAGCAAATTGGAAAGGAAGCAGTCAAATTATCTTTATTTGAAGATGGTAGGATAATACACATAAATTACCCTAAAAACTGATTTAAAAAAATTCAGCAAAGTAGCTAGATACAAAATTAGTTCACACACACACACACACACACACACACACACACACACACACACAAAACAGTGGATCTTCTATAACAAATGACAGACTAAGGAAGAAATCAGGGAAACAACACTTTTCACAATAGCCTCAAATAATATAAAATATATTTGGATATTCCTAACCAAGCAAATGAAAGACCTATAAAAATTTTAAAAACAGTAAGACATTGAAGAAGCTGAAGCATGTATCAGAAGTGGAAAGATTTTCCATGCTCATGGATCAGAAGGATTAACATAGTAAAAAATGACTTCCTCATCAAAAGCAATCTACGGGTTCAGTGAAATACCCATCAAAATTCTAAAATAATTCTTTATAGATCTTGAAAGGACAATTTTCAGTTTCATATGGATAGCAAAAACCCATGGATAGCTAAAACAAATTTGAACAATAAAAGAACTGTGGGAAGAAACACTAACCCTGATTTATAGTTGCACTACAGAGCTATAGTAATAAAAAACAGCATGGTGCTGGCACAAAAACAGACACAGTGATCAGATGAATCAAATTGAAGACCCATATATAAATCCACACAAATCGACATGTTCTTGGACAAAAAGAATACAAAGTCCTTTAGATCAACAAAATTGACACACATATAAACGCACAGGGCCTACACAGGTCTACACCAGTTGAAGTCCTAAAGTTAAAAGGATGAGTGGATACATATCCTTATCCCTAATCAAAAAACTAATACCAATTGATAACCACTTGAAAATGAAATTTTAGTTTCCTTCACGGGGGAAACGATGTATTCTTAAGGTCAAGTTGCATGCCCAGCAATAGATGGCCAACAGAAAATGAACTCAATAGCTTTTTGGAGGTTCCTTGTCACATAATGTCATGTCAGGCCTCTTTCTTTGTTTTTAATTTTATCTTATTGTTTTTTACTTTACTTTTATTTTGTTTTTCGTCCCTATTTTCATTTGATAGGTCTTTGCACATATCTTATGGCTTCCCCTCTTATAGTTTTGTTGTGAGATTCCTGAGTGTACAAATGAATAGTTCTCTCTTTTTTGTGCCTTCGCTTGGGCTCTTTGTCTTCTGTTTGTTTTGTCTAATTCTAATGTGTTAGTTTGTATTATATTCCTATAAAAACTTGCTTGTTTTTTTAATGAGAGACAGAAAGGGAACGGATCTGGATGAAAGGGGTACTGGAGGGGAACTGGGAAGAGTAGGGGGGAGAAGCCATAATCAGGATGTATTATGTGAGGAAAAAATCAAATTTCCTCTTTTTTGTGTGTGTGTGAAGTCCATTATTTTTTTGGCCAACTACTACAAAACATGAGACCTGCCCCAGAGTGGTTGATATACCCACTGTCACTCCATTGTAGAAAACTGAATTTCCTCTCCCAGCCAGGTATAATGACAGTTCAATTGTTGACTTTTATCCTGGTGAGTTTTCACTCCTTTCTTCATTCATTAACTTGAAATTATAACTAAATTAAAAATAAGATAAAACAAAACCTGTCACATTTATCTTGGACAAGAGAAGTCAACCAAAGGAAAAGAGCCAACAAAAGGCACAAGAGTCAGAAATCCACTTGCAGGAACACTTTCAGAAATCCCATAAAAACACTAAACTGGAAGCCGTCATATAAACAAATGCAGAGAATCTGGTGCAGACCTGAGCACTCGCTGTGCGTGCTGCATCAGTCCTGGTGAGTTCCTAGGAGCTTTGCGCATGTTGATTTAGAGGGCCTCGTTTTCCTGGAACCCTCCATTCCCTTTGTCTCTTACATTCTTTCTACCCCTCTCCCTGGTTCTCTGATGCCTGAGGGGAAGGATTTGATAGGAACATCCCATTTATAATGTTGGAGCCTTCGGCCATCTAGCCCATATTTGTGAGGCAGGAACTATTGAGGACTTGCTTACCCTGTCTTGGCAGAGTTTGGCCTTCGACTCTGCCTGCATCCAAGCTTGTCCTTTTTTAGGCAGAATTCTGTCTGTGGTAAAAATGAGGACATTTTGCCCAGTGGCTTGTTTGCCACATTTGAAGTCATCTCCATAAGGAGGTTATTTGATGCTCATCTTCTTCTTTAAGGTAGGCTGCCAGGAGTTAACTTGTCTTGTTGTCAAAGAATCTTTAGACGAATAAAAAAATATTTAAATGCCATATTCTGTAGGTTTCTGAGGCTTTTAAAGACCTTATTTAACTATTTTACCTTATAGAAGGCCAAAGATTAGGCTCCAACGTTATAGAGAGTGTTGGGTGACTATTCAGGCAGTAAACAGTCTCTGCCATTTTTTCATTTTGGAAGCTGCTAACCTGCACCTCCTGTTCACTCAGGTATTTAAGTTTTATTCTTTCTCAAGTCTCTGATGGTGTTGAAGACCAGATAGTTTAGTCTTACAATTAAGCTTAGTTGGTTAGGGGTTAAGATGTTTTTAGATCAAGATTGATGTTCTAAGTTAATAGAGATGAGATATGATAGATATTGATTTTCATTCAGAAATTTAGAACCAACAAGATAGGAAAGATGTTTACTTCAAGTTTGCCAAATACAAATAGCCAAATCACTATGAATGTAACATTTATATAATTCCTGATTGTTTCATGGTTCTTCCTGTTGTATGTAGTTTATTTTATTCATGTGTAATAATACAAATGTATGTGTTTAAAAGGAAAAATAATAAAAATAATTTAAAAAAAAGAAACATCCCATTTAGGACTGAGTGTTCCAAAGTTTTGCACTCTTCCGTGTAACCTGTAATGTGCGGCTGTGGTTCTCTGTATTTGTTCCCATCTGTCACAGGTAGAAGTTTCCCTGGTAATAACTAAACAAGGCACATACCTATGAGTATAGTGGAATATAGTCAGAAGTAATTTTATCACTGTATTTTTTCCTCTTTAAAATTTTTTTATTCACTTTACGGTCTGAATGCATCCCCGTCTCTGTCTTCTCCTCCCAGTCTTGCATTCATTCATATTCCCTACCCTATCTTCCCCTACCATCTCCCCATTCATTCCCTTATCCTCAGAGAACGAGAAGCTCCAGTGGGTACCATCCCACCATGGTACATAAAGCCTCAGCAGGACTAGGGTCATCCTCTCCCACTGAGGCCAGCAAAGCAGCCCAAATATGTAAAAGGGGATCCAAGACCAGGCAACAGCGTCAGAGACAGCCCCTGCTCTAATTGTTAGGGGACCCACACAAAGAATAAGCTTTTCATCTGCTACATACGTGTAAGGGGTCTAAGTTTGACCCGTGCATGCTCTTTGCTTGGTGGTTCAGTCTCTCTCTCTCTCTCTCTCTCTCTCTCTCTCTCTCTCTCTCTCTCTCTCTCTCTCTCTTTCTCTCTCTCTCTCTCTCTCTCTCTCATTTTTAATTGATTATTTTTACACATACATTTATATTATTACACACATATATAATAAACTACATATAGCAAGAAGAACCACAAAACAATCAGGAATTATATAAATGATATAGTCATAGTGTTTTAGTTGTTTGTATTTAGCAACCTAGAAGAAAACATCTTTCCTATCTTAGTGAGTCTAAAATTCAGAATGTGAATCAATATCTATCATATCTTATCTCTATCAACTTAAAACATCTATATAGACCTAAAGACCTCTTAACCCATAAACAATTAAGCTTAGTTGTAAAACTAAACTATCTGTTCTTCAGAGACTTGAGAAGGAATAAAATTAACTATCTGTTTACTTCCTGTTTAGAAAGTGCAGGTTAGCAGCTTTCAAAGTGAAAAAAAAAAACAGTTTGCTGCCTGAACAGTCACTGAAAACTCTCTATAACATTGGAGCATCATCTTCAGCCTTCTGGCCCAATATATCTGACAGACAAATTTGTGAGGCAGGAACTAGGGAGGACTTGCCTACCCTGTCTTGGCAGAGTTTGGCTGTTGACTCTGCCTGCATCCAAGCTTGCCCATTTTTAGGCAGAATTCTGTCTGTGGCAGAAACGAAGACATATTAAGGGGATTATAAGGACCACAAAGGTATCAAGCAGAACTAGGCTCTCCAAAAGCATGAAGTCCTCAGGACACAGTTCTCAGGGGTTATGCCCTGCTGAGACACACCCATT
The DNA here is from genome assembly GCF_964271855.1 of Acomys minous. NCBI lineage: Eukaryota > Metazoa > Chordata > Mammalia > Rodentia > Muridae > Acomys > Acomys minous. The sequence continues at coordinate 63,896,911 of NC_140496.1, forward strand.
GTGGGCTTGCTAACCGGTGGGCTGTATCCCATGAGTTCTAAAGCTGCTTTGCTGTTCCTCCTGCATGGCCCCCAACAAATTTCCTACCTACTGTACACTTTGTGGCTATGAAGAAGCCTTCTGAGATTTCCGGCACATGCCTGTCTTTCTTGCCTGCAGGGACTCTGATGAAAACGGCATCCCTATCTCAGTGGCTCTGCCACTGTAGGTTGCAGAGTACCTGCAGGGTAATAATGCAGGCTTGGGAATACATTTAAAGGGCAGGTGCTGATTCTTGTCAGTGGTCTAATAACAGAGAATTGATAAAGCAGTGATTTGAAGCATGGACGCTGGAGTCTGGGGAAGGGACACAGAGTCTATCACATATTGATTATAGGACTCAATCAGTGACTTGATCTACTAAACCTCAGATCCATTATACCAATGAGAACAATTGTGCCTACCTTGTGGAGCCTACTGTATACATTATATGACTTGATGTACATAATTTACTCAACAGAGTCCATGTTGTGTACCTTGTGCTTAAAATTGAGGCATTAGCAAAATAGAAACCCAAAGACATAGCAACTGCCTAATGGAATACTACTCAGCTATTAAAAACAAGGAGATCTTGAAATTTGCAGGCAAATGGATGGAACTAGAAAGGATCATCGTGAGTGAGGTAACCCAGGTCCAGAAAGACACACATGATATATGCTCAGTTATAAGTGGAAATTAGCCACATAACACAAGATAACAACACTACAATACACAGACCTAAAGAAACTAAATAACAAGAAATACCCTGGGGAGGATGCTTAATTCTCATTCAGAATGAAAAATAGAGTAGACACCAGAATCCGTTAAAGAGAAGGAACAGGAAGGGAGCCTACCATAGAGGCCCTCTGAAAGACATCACCTAGCAAGGGATCCAAGCAGATGCTGAGACTCACATCCAAACTTCAGGGTGGAGCTCAGGGTGTCTGGAAGATTCAGGGAATAGAAAGACCTGAAGGGGTCATGAACTCCAAAAGGAGACCAATGGAGCCAACAAATCAGGGTGGAGGAGAGGGTGCTGCAGAGACTGATGCACCAACAAAGGACCATGAATAGTGAGGACCTAGACCCTCTGCTCAGATGTAGTAGATAGGCAGCCAAGTCACCTTGTGGGTCCCATAATATGAGGAGTAAGGACTACTTCTGACATGGACTCTGGTCCCCACACGTTGATCACTTCCCGGTGGTGGGGCAGCCTTGCCAGGCCACAGAGGAAGAGGATACAGGCAATTTAGATAGGACTTGGTAGGTAGGCTGAGGTCAGATGTTAGGAAAGTAGGGTTCCTCTTTCTGAGGACTAGTGGAGGGAGAGAGGGAGGGGGGAGGGAGAGAGGGAGGGAGGGAGGGAGGGAATATGAGGGAAGGACTGGGAGACCATGAGGGAGGGGGCTACAATCAGGATGGAAAGTGAACAAATTAAAAATAAAAATTTAAAAATCCTGAAGAAAGAAAAAGATGAGAGATGAGTCAGAGAGTGTGCTAGAGGATGGTGAATAGATGGAGTGAGTCATAAGAGTGCAGAAAGCATCTGTGCTATTACGTCATCAGCCTTGTGACAGGCCAGTTTGAAGTCATCTCGGCTCAAAATGGCTGTCGGTATAAAAAAAGAAAACTGGCCACATTTCATTCTGTCTGCCTAGAGGTTATTAGCTGTAGCGACTGATACATTCCTGGGGAACTGGATATCTCAATTTCTTCACCTCCTCTGAGGCCAGCTCACGATATAACAGCCTCATCATTAGTATCAGGAATCATAGGACCTGAAACCGGGTGTGCAAGCTTTATGCTCCCGGGGATGCTCATTTGAAATACAAATACCAACCTTCACCTCTGAGATGGGAAAGTTCCCTCTTAAAACAGCTTCATTGCTCATGCTCCCTAGGGACCCATGTTTTTGTAACTTAAAGAAGCTGTCCACAGAGAGAGAGAGAGGGTTTCTTTTTTTTTTTTTTTTTTTTTTTTTTTTTTTTTTGGTAACTCTGCTGGTAAGCAGGGAAGGAAGTGAAACCTTAATCTTTGGGCCACTTCTCATTAAAACAAGAAAAGTCTAAGCAAATCTGTATTCCCCTGATATCTAGTACTCTAAACTTTTAATGACACCCCTCAGGCTTTCAGACCAATTTTAAAAAGAGAGAAAATTATGAAAATTTTAAGCAGTGGTTCACAGAACTCTTGATTAATTATATAATCACACACACATACACACTTAACAGCATAGTCCAAAATTATCCATTGTTAAGAGCTCTTAGTTTAATTCCTTTTTCATACCAGGCTGTTCTATGTTGGAAGAGGGAGAGATTTTTTTAAAACGACATCTCTATTTATGCTTTCACCAACCTTCACCCTCTAATTTACAAGCATGGAGTATGAAGGCTACACCTCTTAAGAGCGGAAAGGCATCTTCCATTCATGAGTTCCTCATCAGCTCAGAGTGTCAGAGTTTTGAGATGTCTTCTTTAAAAAAAAAAGATTTATTTATTTATTGTTTATGCAATATTCCTCCCTCATGTGTGCCTATGTGGCAAAGAGGGCATCAGATCACATTATAGATGGTTGTGAGCCACCATGTGATTGCTAGGAATTGAACTCAGGACCTCTGGAGGAGCAGTCAGTGTTCGCAACCTCTGAGCCATCTCTCCAGCCCCTTGAGATGCCTTCTTAATGGTGTTTTTTACTTTTTTCTCTAATGACTCTAAGATTACTTCAGCATCTCTAGTAATAGCCCTGATACAATGAAACACAAATACAGAAATGACGCACCAGGGTTTCTATACTCCTGCATTAAGGAACAGAATCTGCTGGAATTCCTCCAGGATATAACTCCTTTTATGTTAGGCAAGATGAAGACTGCCTGTCCCATCTATGTGGTTCTGGCAATTGACTCATGACTGTTCTTCACTCAATGCCCAAAGATCAGAACATGCCACGTTTTTGAGGGTCTCTTTATTTCAACAATCATATCTTTTTTCAACAATCATATTTTGTTGGTGGTGTTGAGAACTAAAACATCATCTATTAATCTCCTCCCATTCTTCCCTTTCCCCACTAATTTTCCAACCAATTTCATGTGTTCTTTTTTTTTTAACCCACTGAATCTACTTAGTGTCTATGTGCATCAATATAGGAACATTTAATGGAGCATGGGTAGGCTTTCAGTGGCTACACCTCTGAAGAAAACCAACTCTGTCACTGACCATCTATTGAAAATACCTCTTCAACTGAGGATAGGACATTGAGACCCCATTCTTGATCTACAATCCATGTGTTTCTATAGTTTAAGCATTTTTCCATCTTTACAATTATGACCACTAAAGTTTTATGTCCTCTTACCGCCGTTGTAACTACGGTCTCATGGTTACATTCAGCCAATCTCTCTTTGACCTTCCCTTATTCTGAAAAACTTAATGTTTCCCTTTAATTTTTAATTCCACAAGAAAAAAAATTATATGTCACGACTAACTTGTCTCTTCGGAATCCTCAACTCTTTTTCTATATAGCCCACCTGTAGCGTTAGATTAGTGTGCGTTATTTCAACCCCCCAACCCTTGTACTCTTCGGTTGTTTGCTGTAGGACATGACACAGGCATGCTTGCTATACCAGTGCCACTTCAAAACTAGGCCAACCCAACATGGTGTTATTGTCAGTGCTCTTGTGCATCGAGAGCCAGCCTTCTCTCTCGTCTTTCCAGTAGGAGTTGAAATTCTTTACTTCTCTCCTTACTCTCCAGACATTACTGCCATCTCCCTTCTCTTACAGGATGTGATTGCTTTCTTCTGCTTTTCACAAAACGGTGCATTTTATGAATCAAAGTGGCAATCGTCATTCCCACACATTAATATATAATTAATCTGCAAGAGTTCCTTTCTTTCATATATAGGGACTTTAGGGGCTTTTGAAAAAGCTTTCTATGAAAAGGAAAGAAAACAGTGTCTGGAGGTGCAGTTTAGTAAAAGAGTAAGTGCTGGACAGGTGCAAAGTCCTGGGCTCAGTTCCCAGCACACTTTCACAACAAGCAAATACACATGGGACTGTCTTTCAGAAAATGAAAAGACAAATAGGTAGATAGGTGATTTAAAAAATATAGGTGGGAGGTATACATTTAAAAATTATTTCAATTTTGCATTAAAATATTTAGTAGAAAATGTTGGGAGTTAATTCTTATCTTCACAAACCAAGCGTATTTATTTGAATGCTATTAGCTAAGGGCTGTGAATTACTGAACAACATATGATAGTAGACTTTAAATTACATGTTTCAGATCACAACACCCTTACTTAAGTCTTCCATCACAAAGGGTGGTAGATGTAACCAAAGGCTAACTTCATTATTTAGGTAACATTTCAGTAGAAACAACAGCAGAAGTGTTACAACTTAAATTAAAACAAGTCCATACACTGATGGACAAGCTAGCTGGATCAATATTACTTTAAGTTTTTTGATCCCTATCTTAACGTTTTTCTTAAATAGATTTATTGTTTAATATTCCACCTTATTTTCACTAGGCAGCGGCTCTTTCCTCTCTCTTAACTTGCTAAGATTCATACATTTTGTATATGTGACTGCAGCTGTTTCTCTTTGCTGCCAAGCACTCCATGGCATGCATAGTCAAATCATCCCCAGGTCCAGACATTTCTGAGTTGATAGGCATTTGGGTTGTCTTGAGTATAAAAAAGTTTCTATAAATATTTACATTTAGTTGTGAGTTGTATTTTTACTTTTCATGAGCAGATTAAGAATAGGGTTTCTGGATTATATGGCTAAATATATGACTCACTGTTTTAGTCTGGGTTTTCTTGCTGTGAAAAGACATTGTGATCAAAGCAACTTTTATAAAGGCTAATATTTCCCTGGGGCTAGATTACCATTTCAGAGATTTAGTCCAGTATCATCATGGTGGGAAGCATGGCAGCTTGAAAGCAAACATGGTGCTAGACAAGCTAAGAGTTCTGCATCTTGATCCAAAGACAGCCTAGAGCCAGATTTGTTTCACAGTGGGAGTAACTTGACCATTTAAGACCTCCACAGTGATACACTTCCTCTAACAAGGCCACACCTCCTCCAATACGGCCACACCTCCTAATAGTGTCACCCCCTTTGGCCAATCATTCAAACACATGAATCTCTGGGGGCCATACCTATTCAAACCAATATAATCACATAGTTTAAAAAACTTTAAACATATTTTAGGAAACAATATATTTAAATTTTTTAGAATACATTCCTGGGAAATCTTTAACTCTGTAACTCTGAAGCTTATGAGTCTAAGATTTCTTAGTTTCAGTGTCTTCATCTATAATATGAAGAATATGAAGAATAATATTCTCCTTCATTAACTTAATAGTATAAATTATAGCAAAATAAGCTGTTACTGAGATTAGATATATAAGAAATAGCTTATCTTTTCTGAAGTGATTAACCTGACCCACTATAAAATGTTACACACAAGTAATATAACTTTTACTCTCTATCTCCATCTAGTGGCATAGTAGAAAGTTTTAGAAACATTCTTTTGTTTTTCCATTTTTTTAATTAATTTATTCATATTACATCTCAGTTGTTAGCCCATCCCTTGTATCCTCCCATTCCTCCCTCCCTCCAGCTTCCCCCCCTACTCCCCTCCCCTATGTCTGTGACTGAGGGGGACCTCCTCCCCCTGTATATGCTCATAGGGTATCGAGTCTCTTCTTGATGACCTATTATCCTTCCTCTGAGTGCCACCAGGCCTCCCCATCCAAGGGACATGGTCAAATATGGGGCACCAGAGTTTATGTGAAAGTCATATCTTCTTCTCCACTTAACGGTGGAGAATGTCCTGTCCATCGGCTGGTCTGGGTAGGGGTTCGAAGTTTACTGGCCTATATTTTCCTTGAGGAAACATTCTTTTTTTAAATTTTTTAAATCATTTAAAACCTCCACAGTGACATACTTCCTCTCACAAGGCCACCCCTCCTCCAGTGAGGTGGAATTTCACATACTACACTCCACAGTTACTATTTGATGGTTTGAGCACATCCAGAATGTTATATTTAAGTATCTTCCAATATGGAGACAGCCTGCCTTTTTCAAAGGTACTTCATGCTACCCTAGAGTCATAGCCAGCCAGGGGACAGTGGCTCTTCCTGGGGCTTTCTGAAGTATATATGACATTTTCTGCATGTATTTCCTAGAAAGTCTAGGTATAGGACCATAAACAAAGCAGTATATCATTATGTTGAGTCCATTCTTTGCTTTTGTAACTGTATGTTATTCTAGCTGAATTTCTTCAGTACCCAGGACTAACAGACAGCTGATGAAAATATATTCAAATAGGAAGATGGCTGTAAAATACCCTAGCACTAAAGAGAAGAGAATACAATGATACATGGATTCCACCCTGTAACGCATTTCAGGGCAAAGGACCATGAATTTTTGGCCACTCAGTAAATTGTGTGGTGTGGGCCAAGATTCATTCAATTGTTTATTTACTGAGCATTCATTGAATATCTCTAAGTGTGTCTGGAGGTTAATGGATGATTGGGTGAGCTCATTCATGTTGTACCTGGCAGTAACACCCAGCAGTCTACCATTGTGTGCATGACTCATTTGGAAATAGGTGAAAGAGATGACCTCAGACTTTCCTGGGTAGAGTCACTACACTAAGCAGGCAATCCTAACCAATTGTTTCTCCTCCTCCTCCTCCTCCTCCTCCTCTTCCTCCTCCTCCTCCTCTTCTTGTAATTTTTCTTCTCCTCTTCGTCCTTCTTCCTCCTCCTCCTCCTCCTCTTCCTTCCTCCTCCTCCTCCTCTTCCTCTTCCTCCTCTCGCTTTCTCTCTCTCCTGGACTTGTGTACTAAAGGACCTGATGATCAGCCTTCCCTCTGCCTTAGTGCCATCTAGAGAATGTTAAGCTCTGTTTGATGACAATGTTAGGGAAGGACATGGGATTGAGGTCTGGAAAGCCTGTGGAACAATTTGATGAGTGAGTGTGCTTAGATTACCAAGGATTGACTGTGACCTTTGAGGCAGCCAACAGCCATTGCTCAACCTACACCTCAGTAATTTAGCAAATGATAGCATCTATAACCATATCCACCCCTCCAAACACATGCTTACTAGGCTCCAGCTGTATATGTTAAGGAAGCTATCAATCACAGAAGTAACTGTTTCGTATTTTAGATGCTGATCAAATGTTTTCTATGGACATGAAGCAATTTACACTGATATTAGCAACACACATGAGTGCCTTCGAGTTTCTACGAATCTGCCTCATTCTGACAGTTTTTATACTATTTCATCCTCATAGTCTAACAAAATATATTCACTATATCTTTAATTTTTTTGTCCATGATCAGTTAAGAGGTGGGGCAGGATTGTGGTGGTATTTATGTGTACACTGAGTTGGATGGAGGTTTCTTTCTCTCCACTTGACTGTATACTGTATCAAGATAACAATAAAGACCAGAATAAATGGGAAATATTTTAACTGCAAGAAATGTAAGAAATCTAAAGTCAACTCATGACTCTTAAGTTAATGTGTATTTTTAAGAAGGAGTTTTAATTCTCAAAATTTTAGATAAAAACTATAGCCTTTGATATCTGGTTCTTGTTGGGGGATGGTCTGATGTCTTTTTATGTTAATTACTGTTTGTTGTCTCTGTGACCCAATTTTCGTTTAATAAAAAGCCATCCCACCTGTGCAGGGCAGAAGATAGGTGGGGCTAAGAGAGAGAAGAATTTTGAGGAAAAAAAAAAAAGACTGCCTCAAAGGAAAAAAAAAAAAAAGAAGAGAAAAAGGCCACCATGGGTTAGATAGAAGAAAAACACATGTCTGGGGCAGATAGAGAATCTGGTCCAGATTTTTTTTAAAAATTAACAAATATTTAAGATTATAGATGAGAGATAACTTGACAAAAGTTATTTAAAAAAGATGGCATGGGATTAAGACAGGGATCCCATGCCTGCCCCACTATGAAAGGTAGTTTAGAAAATTAATGTCTGCACTGCCCCAGATTAACTAAAGCTATTTTATTTTTTTTTTAATACATTTTTATTAATTTATACATATTACATCTCAGTTGTTAGCCCATCCCATGTATCCTCCCATCCCTCCCTTCCTCCCACTTCCCCCCCCTACTCCCCTCCCCTATGTCTGTGTCTGAGGGGGATCTCCTCCCCCTGAATATGCTCATACGGTATCAAGTCTCTCCTTGGTGACCTATTATCTTTCCTCTGAGTGCCACCAGGCATCTCCATCCAAGGGATATGATCAAATATGGGGCACCAGAGTTTGTGTGAGAGTTAGATCTTCTTCTCCACTCAACAGTGGAGAATGTCCATCGGCTAGTCCGGGTAGGGGTTCAAGGTTTTTACTGCCTATTTTTTCCTTGGCTGTTGCCACAGTTTGCGGAGGACCCCAGGGCCCAGACTCGCCTGTAGTTTTCCAGGACCCACTGGATCCTTCCATTTCCTCTTTCTCCCAGGCTTCTCACACCTAAAGATTCAATAGGATGTCCTCCCCTCTTACCCATTATTCTGGTAGGTACAGTTTTTCATGGGGACGTACACCTTGGGCTAGTGTCTCGATATAAGTGAGTATATACCATTTAGCTCAACTAAAGCTATTTTAAAATATAAAAAGTGTCTGTGTCTTAATTGATCGCTAGCTGGGCCTACTGATAATACTGATAGTACAGATAATTTAAAAACAATAGGTTCTTATGAGAAAATAAATTTTAAATTATATAACTACTTTGAATGAGAGATACAGACTTATAAATATCAATAAAATGGCATCTCTCTGACCAGAGAAGGAGAATTTAAACCCATGTTAGGAATACCATTTATTAATCTTGATCATCATCTTCCTTCTTCCAGGTAAAAGCCTGTGATGGTTAAGACATAAAGTAATTGGACATCTCTGTATGCACCACACAAAACCAAAGGAGCCAAACCAACTCAAGGAGAGGGGTAAGGAAGGGCACAGAGGCTAGTGAACCCCAGCTGAGGCCAGTGCATCCAGTCTCACTAAGATTGCTCTGTCCTTTCCTTGTCTCCAAAGTGAAATTCCTCATGCAAAAATGTGACACTATCTACTTGTATATTACCTTTTTATATGTCCTTAACAAAAACGTCTAGAGTAAAGAACTTTAAAGATAAAAATTTGTGGGTGTTTGTTTGTCTGGTTTTTTGTTTGTTTGTTTGTTTGTTTGTTTGTTTGGCTGGCTCATTCTGAAGGTTCAAGTCTAATACGGGACAGACCCAGAACTTTGGAGATGCTAGGTGACAATGGTACAGAGTGTGTGGTGAAAAAAAAACTGCTGAACCAGGAAGCAAAAGAGGAAGAAGAAAGAGCTGGGATCCCACAGTCCCCTTCAAGGACACATTCTCAAAGACCTCAGTACAACCCACCTCCTAAAATGTACATGTTTCCCAGTAGAATCACTTTGGGAACTAAGCCTTAAGCACATGGGGTTTGGAAGAACATTTTAAAATCCAAACTAAGACAAATTCCTTGTTGGGAATTTGTGCTTTCATATAACAGAAAAGGCAGGACTTTTTTCCCATTAAGTAATAATAACAAGTCTAGATATTTGTGGAATATCTGATGTCCGTTTTTATTCTAGCAAAGTCTCTACTAAAGTACAGTGGTTGGGAATCCAGAGGCAAGAACCAGACTACCTGGGCTGAAATTGCGGTTTTATCACTTAGTGGCTAAGAGAGCTTACGTCAGCTGCTTAAGCCTCTCTATGCTCGGATTTCATGCTCAGATTTCTTTGGCAGAATGGTGATAATCATAATAGTATCTCCTTCCTGGAGGGACTCCGAGTTCTGAGAAGCACTTAGCTCAACAGCTGCCAGGGGTCTAAAGGTTATCTATTATGTCTCTCGCTGACAAAATATCTGAACTTCAAATCCTTGAATCCCTTCAAGATTTTCAGTGAGAAAAGTGTGTGTCTGTATCAAGCGAGGTCAACAAAGTGTTTTTATTCCTCTTATCATGTTTTTTTTTCCTTCCTCGTAAGCCAGAAAGACAGCACAGCATGGTGGTTAAGGTTGAGCTTGGTGGTCACCGAAGATGTCACTTGGATTAAAATACTTGCTGCATCCTGTGTGACTTTAAGACAATAACTTAATCTTTCATGCCTTCGTTCACCTCGGCCTATAAAATGGAGGTGGCAATGAGAATAATCATGCTTCAAGCAACGTTGTGACAAAGAGATGCAGTGTCCTATATAAAAGCTCATAGCAGGCAGACTTGGTCCATGTCTGAATCTGAGTCTGAGCCTCAGAACCTATGTGGCAGGAAAAAAAAAAAAAAGAACCAACACCTGGAAGTTGAACTCTGACCTCCACATGTGCACTGTGATACACAAAAAGAGAGGGGGAGATAGAGGGTGGGTAGAAAGACAAAGGTAAAGAATAATTAAAAGTATAATAAATTTTAAAGAGTATATAATATATTGTAATTGCTGATGGCCCACTGATCCATCCAACATTCTGCGTCTATCATGTGCCAGCCCAGTGCAAACTGTTAACCATTGGTCACAGTTAACATAAGCTTAAAGATTTACGAGTTAGGGTCTGTCCGCCATTGATATCACGATCTTGTTTGAAGAAACGGGCATTCAGAGAGCCCATCCCAGATGGTATTCCCCAGAAAAATTCAATGCAAAGAAAGCCCCAGCGTTGGGCTTCTTCCCTTGACAGGTTCCAGGAGTCCCACAGTTAAAGGCAGGGCCAGCCCCTAACTCTAATCTCTTCCTCCTTCCATCCGGGCTCTCTGCCTCCCTTAGCCACTATTTTGAGTGAGGAGAAGTAACAGAAGCAGCATGGCAGAGTGACTAAATGGTCCAGCCTCAAACCACAGGTCTGCAACTCCTGTATGACACATTAATCTCTCTGCTTCCTGGCCAGCAAAATGGAGTAAGGCTGGTTCTACTATAAAGCTGCGTTAGATGAGTGAATGTGGTGTTATCTTAGAATGTGCCTGGGTCAGACTAAGCACTGTAGAAAAATTGGTTGCTGTCTATAATTTATTGTTGACAAGTAAATAGCACATGTGTCTGTGGTGTGCGTCATGGCTATTTAGCCATGTGGAATGGCTGATTCAAGCTATTGCATATGCATTACTGCGCATCCTTACCTTTCTGCGGTGAGGACACTCAAAATTTACTGTCACCACTTTCCAAGTGCACGGTCTGCTGTTGTTAGCAATACTCACTATGGTTTTTATTCTACCTAACTGAAATGTTTTGTCCTTCAACAAGTATCTCTCGTTATAGTAGTTGTGGTTGTTACTACTTTTGAGTGAATAGCATGAACTCTGCCTGACTAGGATTGAGTAGCCGCCCACCCCCAGAGATGTGACTAACACTTGCGTTCTTACAGTCTGTTCGTGGTCTTATCTGAACCATCTTGACTGGTTCTGGTCCAACTGGTCACAAGAAAATAAGCCTAGGGGACAAAGGGAATGAGGGAAGGTCCAATATGGCCACATTGTCACTACTAGAAGGAGAAGGCATCAGGACTTCACACTCTGGGGAACCATGGGAGTGAGGGAGAGCTGATTCTGTGTGTCCAGGGACCCAATCCAGTGTTTCTTTCCCATCTGGTGGCATACTCCATCTCCCTTCCCTCTCTTAAAGGAGCCAATGGGAACGATCTTCTCCTATTTTAAGAGAGCTCAGTTCCAGTTTGGGACTCAAGTCACAGATATTCTCAGAAATCAATACTAAGATGAGTTCACTTCCAAAGTGGTTGTACAAATTTGCACTCCCACCAGCAATGGAGGAGTGTTCTCCTTTCTCTACATCCTCGCCAGAATGTGCTGTCACTTGAGTGTTTTATCTTAGCCATTCTGATGGGTATAAGATAGACTCTCAGGGTCGTTTTGATTTGCATTTCCCTGATGCCTCAGGACATTGAGCATTTCTTTAAGTGTTTCTCTGTCATTTGATATTCCTCTGTTGAGAATTCTACGTCTAGTTCTGCACCTCATTGTTCATACAGAACATGAACCTCATTTCTTAATTGGATTATTTCTTTTGGTGGTGTTTAATTTCTTGAGTTCTTTATATATTTTGGATATTATCCCTCAGTCAAATGTAGGCTTAGTGAAGATCTTTTCCCAGTCTGTAGGTTGTCGTTTTGTTTTATTGACAGTAACCTTTGCCTTACAGAAGCTTTTCAGTTTCACGAGGTCCCATTTATTAATTGTTGATCTTAGAGCCTGAGCTATCAGTGTTCTGTTCAGAAAGTTGTCTCCTGTGCCAATGAGCTCAAAGCTCTTCCCTGACTTTTCTTCTAACCAACTTAGTGTGTCTGATTTTATGTTGAGATCTTTAATCCATGTGGTCTTTAATTTTGTGCAGGGTGATAAAACTTGGGAAATCAATCTAACACTTTCTTAGAAAATTAAAAATACTTCTACCTCAAGACCTAGCTAAACCAGTCCTGGGCATATACTAGAAAGATATTCCATAATACAATGACATTTGCTCAACTATGTTCATGGCTGCTTTATTCATAATAACCAGAATCTGGAAACAACCTAGATGTCCCTCAACTGAAGAATGGATAAAGAAACTGGTACATTTACACAGTGGAACTATTTAAAACAAGGAAATCTTGAAATTTGCAGGCAAATGGATGATACTAGAAAAGATCATCCTGAGCGAGGTAACCCAGAACCAGAAAGACATGCATGATATATACTCACTCATAAGCAGATGTTAGTCACATAATGCAGGATAACCACACTGTAATACACAGACTTAAAGAAACTAAATAACAAGGAGGATCCTAGGGAGAATGCTTAATTCTCATTTGGGAGGACAAAATAGAATAGACACTGGAAGCAGCTGAAGAGAAGGAACAGGAAGGGAGCCTACCATAGAGGTCCTCTGACAGGCTCCACCCAGCAGGGCATCCAAGCAGATGCTGAGACTCACAGCCAAAGTTTGAGGTGAAGCACAGGGAGTCTTATGGAAGAGTTGGGGAACAGAGGGACATGGAGGGGACAGTAGCTCCACAAGGAGACCAATGGAGCCAATAAATCAGGGTGGGGGAGGGGTGCTGCAGAGACTGATGCACCAGCAAAGGACCATGACGACCTAGTGACGACCTAGACCCTCTGCTCAGATGTAGTAGATAGGCAGCACAGTCTCCTTGTGGGTCCCATAATGTGCGGAGTAGGGACTACTTCTGACATGGACTCCGGTCTCCACACATGGATCACTTCCTCCTGGTGGGGCAGCCTTGCCAGGCCACAGAGGAAGGGGATACAAGCAGTCCAGATTAGACTTGATAGGCTAAAGTCCGATGTTAAGGGAGGAGGGCTCCCCTTTTCTGAGGAGTAGGGGAGGAAGGAAGGAGATATGAGAAAGGGAGGGTGGAACTTGGAAGGCAACAAGGGAGGGGCTACAATCAGGATATAAGTAAAAAAAAATTTTTTTTAATTTAAAATTAAAAAACAGGAAAAAAAATTAGCTCACTTCTACACATTGAGCACCAGAGGGCAGAGCAACACCACCGAAAAAATCAAAACGACAAATGCATTCAGGGGCAATAAGTTCAGCTAAGTTTCCATAAGTATAGAAAGGCAGGGAGCGCAGTGGCGGGGGGGGGGGGGGGGGGGGGGTGGCGGGGGGGGGGGGTGGCGGGGCAGGGCGCATTGCAGAATCATGTTTATTCTCTCAGACGCTGAAAGCCCTCACCGCAGATCACGCCCCCAAATGTCTGAATGTGTTCAGGAGTTTCCGTCACTAATGTTTACACATTTCTTTTGCTCGGTAAGAAGAGTGAATGAGACAGGAGAGTGTACAAGAGGATGCAGAGGGACAGTGCTGGGCTAGCATCTGAGCATCATCCCAGGCAAGTAACTACATCAGTACCTCTGGACATTGTGTCCCTGTGATGCAAAGGAAGGGAAGGTGAAGCACACCAAAGTGAAAGGACTCGACGCACCCTCTCTTGTTGCCAGGTGATCACATTCTAGACCCTCTGGAAAGCTCAAGTCCAAGGTGATCTTCAGAAGTGATTGCAGAGCATTTGAGCAGTCCTGTGTGGACTGGCACAAAGTGGTACACTTTCTGAAGCTGTTGTCTTCGTAGTTTAACCTAAGTTAAATTTAAAGATCTGTTGGTCATACAAACAAAGATCAGAGAAGGGTTTGGAACAGAAGGCAACAGCAGCAGAGCTCTTTGCATTCGGTGTGTTGTAGGGCTGTGGTTGCCAGGGTTACCTGTGGATACAGTGAGAAGGACTAGAGTGGTCCCCAGATGCTACAGACTTCTGGCTTCAGTGCCACAGCTTGGATACACATTATAAGGGCATGCCTGTCTCTAGATAGGCTAAGAGAGAAGAGTTCTGGGTAGGGATACAACAGCCCAGCATTTAAGCTCCAGTTTGCCCTTGCTGTGCAACTCTGTTCTGAAGACGTTACTGAGCTGGTCTGGGTCTCATTTTTTTTTTAACCTTTGAAAGTGACAATTATTCATAGAAGACAGTCACCTACTGAGCAGCAGCAGAGCTGTTTTATAATCCATCCAGTGGCTGTTTACAACACTTCTAATGATTCCTTCTCAAGACTCGGGATCGACTACCTCCAAGGTTGTCTTCCAAGGTCATGGAAAGTGTAGGATGACAAATTAGCCTGATTCTGCTCTATTCTCAGATGAGCACACACATTTCCCTTTTCTGGAGTCTGATTTGTCCCTTATGATATAGGAAACACGGCACATAGGAAGAATTACATAGACAGACAACTGGAGCAGACAGCTTTATGAGGGTCTGCCCTCTGTAGACTAGGGAGGAACGCTGTGTACTAAGCCTGTCTCTCATCTCAGCAGTACATTGATCCTTCATTTGGAAGAAATCAATACTGGCAAGCATGGAAGAAAGATTTGCTCAGTCCCATTTGTTATCCGAGATGCCTTCAGACATTTCACAGACCAGTAGTAGCACATCAGCCTCAGTCCTTCACTACAGTGTTGCTTAACCAAACAGAGGAATGCTGCAGAAAAGCCTGTTTGTGAGCTGGAGGTGAGGAATGCCAAGGTTCATGTCAGAAGGCTTTTTGGGGGCCCTGTAATCTAACCCCTTACTACAGAGCTGTGGAGTTACCAGCCTAGAAGTGATTACCCAGGTGAAAGGAGGTGACAAGGCTAGAACTTGGAGCTTGCTCTGTAGATGCAACCCCCAAGCCCTTGGCCCAGGACGGTACCACGAAGCCAAGAATCAGAGAAAAGATATAGATGTGTTTACCTTCTCCTAAGCCCTAATTCTCAGCATGCCTCCACCAGGTTTCAATGCCTTAAAGAAAAGAGCTAGGAAGAGTTTTAAACATACGCTGGAAGCCGGGCAGTGGTGGCGCATGCCTTTAATCCCATCACTTGGGAGGCAGAGGCAGGCAGATCTCTGTGAGTTCGAGGCCAGCCTGGTCTACAGAGCAAGTTCCAGGACAGCTAGAGCTGTTACACAGAGCTGTCTTGAAAACCATCATCGTCATCATCATCATCATCATAATGTAAAACAATGACCAGTTCTTTAAAAAATGGTGTGTGTGTGCATGCGCGCGCGTGTGTGTTTGTGTGTTTCTGCCTCTTTATCTCTAAAAGTCATATCATTTGCTGAAGATTGTTTATTACGCATAAAATAATTACAACTTAAAGTTATGAAAACAGACCAATGAAGCTGGCATTCGTCTTACCTATGGATGATTTAGAAGCTTGCAGCCACTGGACACAAAGAATGTAGCTATAGGCCCCATACCTGAACTACTGCACTACAACATTGTATTTAAAACACCTTCAATTCCATTCCACACAACACAGCAAACACAGGCATCTTCCAGAAGGCGACAACATATCTAGACTGTGTCTGCACATTGTGTGCCAGATAGTTGATCAAGATCTCCCATTGCCTTGAAACATGAGAGAAGAATTCATCGGCTGCACT
This sequence comes from Acomys minous, assembly GCF_964271855.1. NCBI lineage: Eukaryota > Metazoa > Chordata > Mammalia > Rodentia > Muridae > Acomys > Acomys minous. Next base: position 63,912,883 of record NC_140496.1, read on the forward strand.
TCTTTGAGAAGCAGCATGAGTTACTATGTAGCTCCAAAAATGTAGATTGCCACTTTTTATCACTAACGTCTCTATGATTGAGGCTAGCTTATTTTAAAGCTAAAGGACACTGTGTCATTTTGGGCAGATCCAGAAAAAAACTTAGCATGCAGATGACAGCTTTTCACCCAAAGAATTTCTCAGAGATTTGGTCCCATGGTGAGAGTGACCCAGACTGGATATTCTCAAACAGTTCTCCACCCAAAATATTAATGATTCATAATGCCCTTAAATACTATCCTATGATGAAATGTTAAGTGACATATTAAATATTCATCATGATGCACCTTCGCAAAGCCGAGGGTAGAGTGGAGCAGAACAAATGTGATTTCTGATTATATCTCTTTAATTTGAGGCACTGCACACCCCCAGGAGGCTAGGGCTGCATCCTATTCAAAGAGATGGCCAATTTGCAGCAATCCTGCACATCCTGCCAAATTGTCTTTATAATCTTGGCAAAAAGTCTTTTTTTTTCCTTTTTTTTTAACTTTTCAAAATTGAGGTATAACTTACATGAATATATATATATATATATGTATATACATATATATATGCACCCACATAAGCAACACCTACATCATGTTATAGAATACTTCTAGCAGCCCAGAAATTTTCCTTATGCTTCCTCCAAGTCAATATCCATCCCACACACAGAAGAAGTCATTATTTTGACAAGAAGCTGTTTTTAAGCCTAACTTACATTCTTCCTGCTGTCATTGCTTTGACTTCTCATCATTTCAAATTTGAAACAGGGCCAAGTAGTCATCACTGACCATTGATTTCAAGTTGCCTGGAGTTAGGAAACAGAAGACAAGTGGCTCCCTGGGCTGTTGAGGAAAAGATGGTAGGGCCTGAGTGTGAAACAGGTTAGAGGAATGGTAGGGCAGGGAGATCTGTAGGGGTGGAGGCTGTGGGACTGGAGAGGTGAAAGTGAAGGAAAAAGTGGGGTCTAGTGCTGCTTCTGGGTTTTGACTAAGGCATGTTGGAGGATGCAACCGAGTGTTTAAATAGGGAAGATGGCAGACGGACAGGCAGGAAGGCAGGGCAAGGTCAGGGACTCTGATGGAACTTGCTGCCTTCAGACACACAGGGGGCATCCAAGTCACTCAGACAAGGATCATCCACCTGAATGTGGATTGTTAAAGCCAAGGGTAGCCTGGGCTCGCCCAGGGTAGACACAGTAGGAGACAAGACTCAAGACAGCCATGTAATTGTTCCTGGAAATGTTTGCTCTTGCTAGCAACGTGCTCTAACAATTGGGAAGAGAAAAATAAATATTGTGTGACATATAATTCATTTCTATGATTTAAGAAATTTACTTTCAGTTTGGGAGGCTTATTTTCAAAGGCTCAGGATTCTCACATGATGACATAAAGGGGCCTCTGATTCTCCCTTGTGGTTGAGTAGCTATATCCCACTGTGTGTCTGTGTGTGTGTGCGCACGCGTGCATGTGTAGCAGCAATAACTTTAAAAGAGGTAAAGAATTTAAGAGAGAGTGTGGGGAACACAAGAGCAGGAAGAAGGGAAAGATGAAAAGAATGTAAATTCAATCAATGCTCATGTATAAAATTCTTGAAAAGTTGAAAGGTTAAATAAAAACAAATAGTTATAAGTGGTTATTATATCAGACAGAGCAATTCAAGGCCTATAAACTCACTAATACCAGGCCATGTTAACACTGAATTGATCAATGAGCTGAAAATGTTTGCTGAAAACATCTGCGGAATGAAAGCATCACCAAATAAATATAGATATGAATAAATAAATTAATTCATCTTCAGGAAATGTCGCAAGTGGAGCTAGTTACTTTCAGGAGGGGACCCTTGGCAACAGTTCAGTGGGAACAGAACAAGAACAATTTGCATCACACTTGCCTTTTCCACTTCCTCCCGACTCAGAAAATCAGCTTCCTCTTTGCAAGTGTTTGTTTACCTAAGCCTCCCAGTGAGGAAGACTAGCCATGCTGGAAGGAGAATGTCAGGAAAATAGAGACAATTGTCAGGAGGCTCCAGTGCCAAGACTTCCCTTCCAATGCCTAGAAAATATTTTCTTCACACACATCTCACAACAGCTACTGCCCCCAATTTTGTTGACTAAATTCAATGGCTACGCCACAAATGCCCATTTTAGCTGGTATCGCTCCTTTCCATTGTAATCCTGAGCAGCAACCCCTATCTAGACCAAGGTTTGATCTTAGCCTCACATCTTCTAAACATTGACTGGGACAGATGTCTGAGACATTGCCAGACAAAGTGTATAAAACAGAAGGTGGATATACATATATCCCATTGCTGGCTGACCTAGTTGAAGCACTTGTCACGGTAACATGAACCTGCTAGGCTTAACATAACTGATCTCCCACCCACCACCCACCCCATGCTCACAATTAGTTGTACACTCTTGTAATCTATGCAATCTTTGCTTCTGTTTTCAATTATGGGGCAGACGTTATTATAAAAAAAACATACATAACAAAAATCAACCACTTTGCTACTAATAAGAGCACAATCCCACCGTACAGATATCACCATCTCAAAAATATTTGGCCTGGTAACCACTAATCTAGTTTATTTATCGTAGATTTGATAATTATGTACTGTAGGCGTATCTTATAAGTAAACTCATAAAATATCTGCCCTTTTATGACTGGGAGCCATGATTTTGGTTAAGGAAGTTCTTCTGAAAATCAATCTAGGGAAGGGTTCAGAGTGCGCTGTCAGCAAGTGGCACACCTTGATGGGGGCTGGAGGAGACCAAGTGGAGCGCCATAGCATCCACCTCAGGCTCCCAAGAGGAAATGTATTACAATTAAGAGAGAATGGTTAGGCCACATAATCTACCCAATGGTCATCAGCCATAGAGAGGAGTGTACTAAAGTTACAGGAGAAGAAAACATAGTACATCCCCTGTCTCCCTGACAAGTACATAGTTTGAGGAAGAAATTCCCACCATTCTAATATATCTCCAGCACTTCAAAGTGGCTAATCACTGGTAGAAGCCAAAATAAGACTACCTAAACTTCTTATAAGGACTTTTTACAAGATTAAGCCTTTTTATTGGAGGGTCCCACAAAAAAAAATACCTAATAAAATATGCTCTACCTCCACAATTTTCATGTAACAGTAAATTTTGATTTTGTGGGCATTTAAAACTATATTGTTTTATAGACCTCTTCAAAAAATACTGCAAAATTATGAGTAAAAATTGCAATATTTCCTCCAGGGCCGTCACAGAAGCTCTTCCGGTCTCACAAAGGGAGACTTCCTGCAAGGAAGAATTTGAACCTAAAGTTCTCCTCGCCAGCTTTTAAATACCTTCTTTCTTTAGGGAGTAGGAATAAATCCTTTCTTGGATAAGAACCCAAGAAGTCTTACTTCCAGACAGGTAAACTTACCTGTACATTGTGGAGGTGCACCATTTTCAGGAGCAGATTGCTTTAAACTGAAGGGATGGGTCTAGGTATAACAGGGCTATAATTTCTTATTATAACCAAAAGATAAATGGTACCCCTATAAAACTGCTGTCAGTGGTAGTAATAAGTAATTATTATTAAACAATATTTCTAGCCCTAGTTCTAAGCACTATATGGAATTCTTACATGTACATACTCATCGTTATATCTCTTTCCCCCCTCCCCTTGAGACAGGATTACTCTGTGTAGCCCTGGCTGCCCGGGTCTCACTGTATAGACCAGGAGACCCTTGAACTCACAGAGATCCAACTGCCTCTGCCTCCCCCTGTGCTGGGATTACAGGCATGCACACACCATACCAGGACATATTATAAGACAACCACGAGCAGCATGCGTCCTCACTCAAAACGTGGCCATTTACGATTCCATAGGAGTCTGTAGATGAGATTTTTCTGAGGGTTTCACATCCTCTGCTGAAGGGTTATGGAAGTGGGGAATTGGTTGGTTTGAGTTTTGAGACAATCTCTCAATGTAGCCCACGCTGACTTCAAAGTACTAATTCTCCTGCTTTTTGCCCCCAAAAAGGCTGAGGTTAGATTCATGTCCCATCATGCCCAGCTCCACTACAGGGCTCCAAATGCCTGTATCAGGCAAAAATAAGACAGAAAGAAAGAAAGAAAGAAAGAAAGAAAGAGAGAGAAAGAAAGAAAGAACCTGAAACTCAAAGAGTGTGTTAAAAGGCAGAGCAGTGCTTGCAGTTCCTGTTCTAAATTTTGCACAAAGTGTGCTTTAAGAGGCCAGTTTTGTTTCTCTTAAATTAACATGCCTCTTGCTTTAGAAATTTCTTTCAACGTGGATATACCATTTATTTCTGTGACTGTCAAGAAACAAAAAATAAACTTGATAAGAATTCTGGTAGATGAATCACCCTTATCTCAGTCAACGTCTGCTGTGAAATACAGAGAACAGAATCCCTTGTTTCTAGCCTTGAGTCATTTCTCTGACAAGATGAAGATGCTCTATCTGCTCAGACATGTGTCCCCTTTCTGATGTTAATCCTTATTTATTCTCCAGGCTCAAAAAACCGTCTCTGTGATGTAAACACCAAGAAAAGACTGTCAGTGGTTCTAATTATACCCTTCTTTCAAAATTTTAGAGAATAGGTAGATTCCCATGGACAGTGGTTTCATGGATAAGTTTATTGCTCTAAGCAGAAAAAGAACTGTGACTGGACTCATTTTCCTCAGAACACAGTGTCTGAAATGTAAGAACATGGGGTAAATCCCAGAAGAGCATTACTCATTTTCTTATCTCATTTCAGTATCCTGTATATTGTAAGCAGCCAGTATTCACTTTGGTCTGAGCAGAAAGTGTGTATAACTCCAGACTTCCCTTTGTGTGGCTTTCCCAGAGCCTATGTGTACTCGTGGTTGTTAAGGGGAGATGGGGGGGGCTCACAATGTATGGATGTCTCAGGCTTTGCTAGCTCTATTTGAGCTACTCCATCAATGAATCTTTTCAATCTTAGATGCCTCGAAGGAGACACTTGTCCTTCTCTCTCCTCTGAAAAGATTGCCATTACCTTAAAATCATTTTATGCATATTCTGGTCTAGCAAATATAAGGCTTACCCTCTTGGTGCCTTGCTTGACTGAGAAAGGCATGTATAACAGAAATCAGAAAAGGCCACCCAGGAATTTTTGAAATTCATTATCATAGGCTTCTCACTGACTAAAAAAAAAATCTCAAAGCCACAGTAGAAATCTGAAATGTTTCCTTTATATTATCCATGGACAGGAACCAGTTATGAGAAAATATGTGTGAGCTTGATATTGAGCACAGAATGCAGACACTTGTGCAGAACATGCCTTTTATTAAGAGCTGAGGGAGTCTGGATATTATTTTGATGAACACAACTGAACCATCAAAGAAGAAGATGTGTTTAGAATATTTGAGATTATAAGCAAATACCTTGATAATGTTTGTGTGGTGCCTACACATTTCCTCTAAAACTAAAACAGTACAAGGATCCTTTCTATTATTTTTAGATGTCAAAATGATGCTCGACATTGCAAAAAATGCAAATCAAACCCACAATGAGATTCCATATCACAATCAGTATGAGGGCCACTATTAAAGGCAAAACAGAAAATCACAAGTGTTGATGATGTAATGAGCAGCCAGCCAGGGAAGAAGACCAGAAAGTAAGTGAAGAATGTGTTTAAAGGCCAAGCAAATAACCCATCAACTGTGGCAGATGCTTCCAAAAAAAGAAGAGTGAACATTAACCATTGTATTTGAAAACAATAGATCACAAGTGAAATGGGGAAACAAATTCCCTGCAAAACCTTCCTGGGGCAGAGTATGTCCGTTGTATTACAAGACTAGTAATCACAGTTCATATGACTCTGCTAGGAGCAGGTCCTGGATTCCACCTCTAGGATTGCAGGCATAGCAAACAACATGAGGAACGAGCCTCCGTTGCTCAGAACATTGTCCAGAGTGGTCTCGCATCCTTGGTGTCTTCTGTAAGTAAAGGCTCTGGCATACCCTACTATGAGGGTATAATGTGTGTCACACGCCTGATGTAGTTCGTCTGTCTGAAGTTCCATGTGTTTGGGGAAGTAAAATCAAGGCTGAGTTACATGCAGAAAAAAAAATTCTCTTTGTTTGTTTTAACCACCAAATTCTTATTTAAATTGCTAAGCCAGGATAATAATAAAGGGTAAGATTCACGGGGGAGGACTCCCTTCTAGCGCCTTGCTCACCAGTGACCAGTGACTGATTGATTCGCTGATGGTCATGTCCATTCATTATTCACTCAGTCACAGCTCATCGTTCATAACCCTTAGTACAGGCATGCTAGTTAGGACTATATAGATACATAAGCCGTGATTCAGTCACGGAGCCGTGAGGCAGTGAAAACAAGTGAAAGTTATGCATTGGGAAAGAATGCCAGGAAGGAATTAGGAAAAATAGAATGGGGGGGGGCATGAATAATCTGGGGAGAAGGGGCTGAGAGGAAAAGCTTGAGTTCTCCAGATAGGAACAGGCAGAAAGGAGGATGAAACAGAGCCCACAAAGGCAAGAAACTACAAGGCTTTGGAGACTCAGAACAGAACAGTAAGAGGTTTACAAGAGCCATGCCTTCCCCAGGTAACGATAATAATTATAACAGAAGTCACCGTATTGGCTAACATTTATTTACGTGGTTGAATAATGACCCTTTATTTAGAAAGGACATTGTCTCGTGTTGTTTTAGTGCAGCTATCTCATCCTATGATTACGAAGGCCCTGAGAAGAAGGCGTCTATGAATAGACTGCATTCTGGAGTGTGTGCCAGACCCTCTGAGTGGGACTTGCAAAGGAGGAGACTGAAGAGCGAATTTGAATGATTTTTTTGACCTCTGTCTGCATAGCCACAGCACATCGCAAACGACAATCCAGGAGACTAAATGACTCCTAAATGATGAATGCTTCTCGTGCACTGTGGGCTCCTCCCCACTCACTCCACCATCCACCCAAACGCTCTTTGAATCTGGAGTCACAGAGGGTGCTTTTCTCTCACTGGAGGTGATTGAGCAAACCTCAAGGGATGGAAAACAGGGGCTGTTGGGGTAATCCTTTGTACACTATGTGAATGGTTCTCTGTATATTCAATTGTTAATTCTGTACAGGCAGATAGCCGGGTACTGTCTGGACTTTGGTAGTTTTATTCTTTTTTTTTTTTCTCCTTTTTTTTTTTATTAATCTATTCACTTTATGTCCTGATCATAGGCCCTCCTTCATCTCCTCTCAATCCCACCCTTCCTCCCTCTTCACCACATCCCACCCCGTAGCCCTCAGAAAGGCAGAGCCTTCCACTCTTACCAACTGGTCCCAGGCTATCAAGTCTCTTCAGGACTGCCTGCATCCTCTTCCTCTGTGGCCTGGCACTGCCGCCTCACCCAAGGAAATGATCGAAAAGCAGGCAACAGAGTTTATGGCAGAGACAGCCCCTGGTCCCCTTATTAAGTGACCTACATGAAGACTGAGCTACCTTTTGGATACATCTGAGCCAGAGGCCTGGGTCCTCTCCATGCCTGGTCCTTGGCTGATGCACCAGTCTCCTCAGGTCCCTCTGGGCCCAGATTTGTTGACTCCGTTGGTGGTGTTATTCTTATGGATCAGCACCTGTGTCATATTTTGTAAACAGTCTTCTTCTTCCCTCACCTTTTGATTGGCTTAGTAAAGATCTGACAGCCAGTATCTAGACAGGAGAAAAAAGGTGGGACATCCGGGCTAAGAGAGGGTCTCTGGGAGAGTAATAAGACATGAGGGTTGGCCAGCACGATGTGGAAAGGGAAAGGTGCTGGGACTGAACAAGGGAGAAGTAATGGGTCATGTGGCAGGTTGTGAGTTAGATAAGCTACCTGGGAGGTAGCCCAAGTGAAGGCCTAAGCTACCATAAAATTAATAAGTCTCTTCATATTTATTCTAACTGCTGGTGAGCTAAGAAAGCCCTACTATAAACAGGGGACATGTGGCACACTTGTTTTCTCTTGCTTCGGGGACACAGATAGTTTGACTCAGCCTTAGAAAATCTAACAGGTACCTGCTCCTCCAACCCCAGCATTTGGGGGACAGAAGCAGGGAGATCACAAGCTTGAGACTGGTCAGGCTTCCTTAGCAAGACCTTGCCCTCCCCCCCTCCAAATGTGTGCGTGTGTGTGTGTGTGTGTGTGTGTGTGTGTGTGTGTGTGTGTGTGTGTGTGTGTGTTTTGGAAAGAAAGGAAAAGAGAGAAAATGCATTAGTGAGGATGTGACGAAACAGGAGAACATTTTCTCTGTTGATAGGGATATAAAATGGTGTCGATGCTATGGAAAACAGAACAGCATATCCTCAAAAAAAATTAAAAATAGAATTACCATATGATCCATCTATTTTTGAGCGTATACCCAGAATAACCAGAAATCAGAGGCTCAAGAAGACACTTGTATTTGCATGTTCATAGCAGCATTATTCATAGTACCCAGAAGGTGGATGGAGGCCACAGGTCTTCATCGCAGAGCACTCAAAATTCACAAGTGTCAATAGTCAGAAGGTAAGGGCGACGCAGCATCCTAGTGAGGTTAGGGGCCCCTTTATTATTTTTTTCTCTAATAATTTGTTGTAGATGTGCTTAATGGCTCTGATTCCTTGACCAGGTAACGGGTGGCCTGATTGACACCCAAAATGCTTTTTCTGAAGTGTGGGAAGCTGTGGCTACTCCATAGTTTACCCCTGCCCCATCTTTTAGCTGATTCAGGATGCCCTTCATATGTATGCATGGGAAGGCTACTCATGTTCCCAAAGGGATGGTCATCTCGCCCCTAGGTTTATTGTGTAACTGCTCCAGAAAATGCTTCTCAGGGACAATGTCAGCTAATCTGAATGATGAAGAACAGAAATTTGTCAAGAAAATTGAGGAGGAGGAGGAAGAAAAGAAAGAGGAAGAGGAAGAAGAAGAAGAAGAAGAAGAAGAAGAAGAAGAAGAAGAAATTGGCATAAGATATCAAATTTTGAAAGTGCTCAGACTCTGAAAAGAGCAAGTATTTTATTAATTTCCTTTCCTGTGAAAGAATCTATGTAGCACTGGCTGTCTTGGAATATTCTATCTATCTATCTATCTATCTATCTATCTATCTATCTCTATCTCTATCTCTCTATCTCTCTTTCTATCTCTCTCTCTCTCTGGACCAGGTTGACTTTGAATTCACAGAAATCTGCCTGCCTCTGCCTTGAGTGCTGAGAGTAAAGATGTGGGCCACCCCCTCCCAACTAGAGCAATTATTTTAAGTGGTTAAAACACAAAAGGGTCAGTTTGATCAGCTCAGATCAAGCCTGCTGAGATGTTTGGAGTGCAGTATCCCTAAGTGCCTCACTGGTTTGCTGGTTTCTTCATTTGTAGTTTCCACACCTTGCCTTGGTACCAGAATGGAAAGATTGGCGCAAAGAAAGAAAAGCCAGCCAATGCTTCAATTTGGCTCTTACTGGCATTAGCATATCCTGCTCATTTAGACTCAAAATATAAGGCTATGATGGACCAAACAAGACAAGATGATACATAGTTTCATACATTCACATGTGTGTATATGTATATGTACATATATATATGCATATGTATATATAAATGGATTTTTAATGGAGTGCTAAGAACAGTACATGGAATAGAGTTCAATCACATATCACATAACATTTAAGTCAATGATGGGTCACATGTTGGTGCCCATATTATACTTAAATTGAAATATTCCTTACTTTAGTGATGTCATATTATAGTGACATCACACTTAAGCTGATGTATTAGTGACCTGTTTGAGGTGTTGCTGGTATCTCTAATTAGTGTTACTGTGCTATCAGTCTCATATAATTGTATACAGTATATAATCCTTGACAATTATAATACATGACTGCTATTGGTTTATAAGTTCTTCTACTGTATTTCTATAGTTTTGGAGTATACTCTTGCCATTTATAAAAAGAAAAGTGATCTGGCAAACAATGTACTATTATCCTGCCAGAATCATTCATCACATCTTGAGCATCCAGCATCATTCATCACACCTTGAGCATTGTTCCCTCTTAATGTCTGACTTCATCGTGTGTTGTTTGGTTCACCGTCACCTCTAAATGAACAGGATCTACTGTTAATGTTGTTGGTAACAGACCACAGTGAGAGATTGGTCTAGAAACAAAATTAAAAATGATTAGGGACCACAAATCACAAAATCAATGATGGTTATTTCTTGTCAGGCATGTCCCATTTAGATATGGTCTTGAAGAAGAATTGCTAAGTTTCAGAAGCTGTGAAGTCACTGAAGGAAAGGACATAAAAACAGCTTCAAGAAGACCACATATCAAATGTGGAGTAACTTCTGACAACCTGAGTTGAAGGCCAGGCACTGAGCTGCATCAGCAGAGAGACCATCAGGCACAATTGCAGTTTGTTTTCAATGCTTAAATAAAGGGTGACCCCAACGTTCAACCCTAAATATACTGCAATCAGGTGGCTTAAGTGATTCTGGACTCATTGTTTATTCTATGAGTTGATGTGAAAACAGCTAAGAATTTTGGGAAACTCTAGATAAGGTGCTTATGAGAGGAAATTGCTTTCCAGAAAAAAATCTGCAACATGGGTGAGACCTCCCCGTTGTGGAACGGATGCCTGAAAGGGTAGGTGTGCAATAGGCCATGCATCTAGGTTTGCATAAATACTCTGTGATATTCACCTAAGCACAAAGTCGTGTGAGGGCGCACTTCTCAGAACCTCACTCTCGTTACAAGACGCCTTATGGCGGCATCTACAGAGCTGCTGTCTGCCTGTTGTCATTACTAGTAAATCCCATGAAACCAAATGGCAGCAAAGAAGGAGACCGTCCCCTGGGACTGAGAGGTACCAGGCAGAAGTAACTAGGGGTTCTCACCACAGCCCCATTGATCTGTCAGAGACTGGTCTGTGTGGGAGGCTTTCTTCATGGAGCTAGAGTAAAAGACGGTGGTAAAATGGCCCACATTCCATCCAGATTATTTCTTCTTCTTCTTCTTCTTCTTCTTCTTCTTCTTCTTCTTCTTCTTCTTCTTCTTCTTCTTCTTCTTCTTCTTCTTCTTCTTCTTCTTCTCATCTCTGTTTCTTCTTGGGTTAAGGCTCAAGATGTGGTTTGTGTTCTCTGGGACATCTTCCTGGACTAGGTGAAGAGCTTCGCTTTCAGGCCCCCACTGTCTATCTACTTCAGGGGAAGAGCCTCATCACTCATCTTGAGTCTGGCAGATTGAAAGGAGGCTGTTCTGTCTTCTATACTCCCTGCAGCTACTCCTCTGGGCCAGAGAATTTTCCTGGGATTAAAAAAAAAAAAATCCTAAAATCCAAGACCCAAGATCTATGTATTTGTTAAGAAAGTGTCACCTGACCCCATTCAAATGTAAAAGAAAAGATATCTTTCCCAGAACCATGGAAATAACTGATGATATAATTTTGAAAACAAAATTAATTTTCGATAGAATAACCTATGGGGAGGATAATACTCGGATTAATTGCATGAAAATATTCACAATATGTAGCATTAAAAATGAAATCTTACTCTAGCAAGTTTGCCACTATATTTCACAAAAACAGCAGCAAAATCAAGTTGTGAAGTTGGCATCCTCACAATCATCTTCAGATGAGGAAGCAGCCATGAAGAACCACGGTTCCAAGACACAAGGCCTGTACCATTCCTCATTTACCAACAGGTGGCGCTATTGTCCACCATGTTCACTGGAAGTTGTCTTTTGCTTTGGTTTTTTGTTTTTTGCTTTTTGTTTCTTTCGTGGGGGGGGGGGTGTTTTGTTTTGTTACTTCTGTGACACTAATTTCCTTTATAGGACATTTGTCATTGTCCTAGCTCTGGTTTTTGTTTAGCTTCTTTTCTCC